>NW_026068158.1:439138-441356 GCF_014885135.2 Alexandromys fortis | reverse complement strand
CTTCAATTGAAGAATGGATGAAGAAAGTATGGAATATATACATATTAGAGTACTACTCAGCAGTAAAAAACAAGGACTTCTTGAAGTTTGCAGGCAAATGGATGGAAATAGAAAACACCATCCTGAGTGAGGTAAGCCAGACCCAAAAAGAGGAACATTGGATGTACTCACTCATATTTGGTTTCTAGCCATAAATAAAGGACATTGAGCCTATAATTCGGGTTCTTAGAGAAGCTAAATAAGAAGGAGAACCCAAAGAAAATCATATAGGCTTCCTCCTGAATAATATGAAGGTTAATAAACCTTCATCAGGCGATGAAAGGAGACAGAGACAGAGACCCACAATGGAGCACCAGACTGAAATCTCAAGGTCCAAATCAGAAACAGAAGGAGAGAGAGCACAAGTAATTCTTACATCTTAATTTAACCCATTTCTATTAATCTGTGTATCACCACGTGGCAGTGGCCAACCGGGAAAAATTTGGCAGGTTTGTCTCTGGTAGCTCAATGGTGGCCCTCTCTGA
Source organism: Alexandromys fortis (assembly GCF_014885135.2). Classification (NCBI taxonomy): domain Eukaryota; kingdom Metazoa; phylum Chordata; class Mammalia; order Rodentia; family Cricetidae; genus Alexandromys; species Alexandromys fortis. The sequence continues at coordinate 440,832 of NW_026068158.1, read as the reverse complement.
CTCTGCCCTTCTTCCCAGCATTCAGTTCTGTCTTCTCCACCTACCTAGGTTCTGTCCTATCAGGCCCAAAGCAGTTTCTTTATTCATTAACCTATGAAAGCAACACATGAATAAAAGAACCTTCTACACTTTTAATTCATAGTATTTTTTCTTTTGTGAGTTAACATTCATCAACAATGTCACTTGTCCTCATCAACATCTAAAACAATGTCCAAGCCTATCTCACTTTGAGTAGTTGATGAGTCTAATAATTAAGGATTTTGAGGACCTTGGGTAAGTAAAGAGGGAGAGATAGGTGTTATATTATTGACTTGGGAAATCTTAGTTGATGTAAGGTGATTAGGAATCTGAAGAGAAGTGTGGATTAGACATGGATCTGACAATTCTTAACACGGTTTTTAATTTGAGTCTCTTTTCTGCTAAGATCTTACTTGTTCTCTTGCTTAGATAATCAGTCATGTACACCAGTGAACATTTATTGTCTGGCTTTAATCCTAATGCTTTTGAAGGGCTGGAACACAAAGATAGATAGTACACTGGATAATGCTAATATGGTGATTTTTTTTTTTTCAAAATCGAGAAAGGGATACATTGATACATTCATAGACAAGCCATTGATCCATTTCTACTTTCTTCTACTGGTGCTGACTACTGACACACTGAGGAGCAAAGTGCAGAGATTTATTGATGGTCAAGAATGCAGCTCTATGTCTACTTCCAATAGGTAAGTCGATGTCCTGCAAGTTGGAGCACACAGATTTGGTTCCTCTCTTAGTTACAAGGCAGATAAATTTTGGCAGCCTTGCCTACTGTTGTTTTATGCCACCTATTTTCCATGCTGGCCCCTGCCTACCATAGTTTCTAGTCTCCGTCTATTGTCTGCGCTAAACTCTAAGTCCTAATGCATTTGCTGCATGATAGTGGTTCATATTCTATGGATTTCAGTAAACTTCACTTTGTCTCACTTCTCTGAGTTTATACAGTGCAGATTCATATTATGTTCCCGTGAACGTGCCAGAGAGCCCTAGGCCACATACTCATAGGCACTGCCCTCTGCATTCACTGCCTTCATCTCAGCATTCCATCTGATGTCTATGATAATACTACTAATAGAGATGGGAGCATAGGATGCAAATATGGGGCACAGGAATTGAAAGGCTGTAGCAGGCCCAAGCATGACAAACACAGGCCTGCGCATGGCAAACAAGGTTCTGGCAGTTTTTTGCCTTTTGCCCTTCACCCTATTCCATCTACCTTGCTAAAATGTTATATTACACTCCTACTAGCAAGGAAGATCCACTCCCTTTTTTGGTCACTTCCTCCTCCTGAGCCAGACCACCTAGAGCCATCTATCAAAGTACCGAAGACCTGTTATCAAAAGACTCCTTTGGTTACCCTATTAACAAGCCTCATCAAAACAACTGATCCTAATACAGGTTTTCTCCATTTCTCTTTATAAACTGTCATTTGCTCTGAGGCCACATCTGAGGCCCTCTATCCAGAGGCAGTCCTTTGTCCCTCCCAGGAAAATCCTCCTTCCCACCCTCCATTGTTCCCATGCTCTTCTCCCTCCTCCTCTATACCCTGTCTTTGTTTCATATTCCATGAACTTTGTCCTCTAGGGCAAATAAATCTCCTTTGTGCTGAAAACATGGTCTTGGTGTGTCCTAGGCCTCCCTCCTTTTCAGTCCTAG
>NW_026068158.1:432121-439036 GCF_014885135.2 Alexandromys fortis | reverse complement strand
TTTTTTTTTTTTTTTTTTTTTTTTTTTTTTTTTTTTTTTTTTTTTTTTTTTTTTTTTGCTTTTCATATTGACTCTTGAAGTATTCAGTTACACTTCTTACATTTTTTTCCTGACACAAATTTTAAAGAAAAAGAAATTATCTACAGAAGTCTTATGAGTTGAAAAAGGTATAACCCCTTGAGGAATACATTTCAAATTATGTTATTAAAATATGAATGCCAAATACAGAAAACCATGAAATTGAATACCCAATCTGGTACAGTGGCACCCTCTCTGGTACATACTTTACACTGTATGGCTAATTAAAGTATAAATTCTTTTCAACCCCAATGTCATGATGGATACTAACTTATAATTCAAAACATGACTTTTATTTTACTTCTCAATGTCTATCACATAATTTTCCTTTTAGTTTACATATACTTTTATAAAAATTTATTTTTATTTTATATCTATGAGTGTTTTGTCCACATGCATATAAGTGTTAATGGAGGCCAGGAGAAAGCAGCAGATCCCGTGAGACTAGAGTTAAGAACAGTTACCAGCTGCCTTGTGGAAGCTGGGAACCAAACCTTGGTCTCCTGAGAGAGCAAGACTTGTTAAATGCTGAGCCATCTCTCAAGTCCTTCTGGATCCTTCTTTCTACAACTTTTATCCAGAATTTAATAAAAGGTACTATATTTATTCAGAGTTTAATGTCATGCATTTTCTTCATATGATTTATTAATTGTTCTTATATCTGTCTTTTTATGTCTACATGGTTTTTAAGAATGTCAGGGGTATACATCATTTATCTGTGCTTTACATAAAGAAACTGTTGGATAATAGTTGATATAAACTAAAATAAATCTCAGAGTTTGCCTAAAACTGTACTTTTTGATTATTAACATTCTCCATTCTGCTTCTTTATTATTTACCTTCATCAGTTATACTATATATATTTTAATTTTCTTATTTTTTGTGTTTCTATTAGAACTCTAGATTCTAAGGTCAGGAAGGTAAAGTTTTCTGTGATTTGCTCTTGTTTTTCAGAGCCAAGAGTGCTTGCTACATCAAAGTTGTAGAATATTATTTTAACTATGCAAAACATGTTACATTTGTTTATGCTATGAAATATTACTTTAACCATGTAAAGGTATATTACATTTGAGTACGCTGGCTTGGTTAATGATGCAGAGAAGTGTTAACATTCATTTCACTTTGTCTGTCTAAGGCACCTGATTGGTCTAGTAGTAAGCTGACTGGCCAGTTACTAAACAGAAGAGTGGTAGGCAGGGTTGGTAGGCAGATAAAATAAATAGAATGAAATAGAGACAGAAATAAAAGAAAGTGAGGGAAAAAAGAGAGAGAGAGAGACACCAGCCAGAGATGAGGAGCAGTAAAAGTGAGATACACAGAAAAAAAGAAAGGTAAAAGTCCTTGTTAACCAAGGTTTCTGTCCTGCCCAATCCCACAGCCATTCAGCCTCAAAGAAACACACAGAGGTCTACATTAATTATAAACTCGTTGGCCTAGCTCAAGCTTCTTATTAACTCTTTATTACATTAACCCATAATTCTTGTTTGTGTTAACCATGTGATTTGCTATCTTTTATCAGCAAGGCATTCTCATTTTGCTTCCTCTGGGTCTGGGAGATGACTGCAGTCTGAGTCTTTCCTCTTCTCAGAATTCTCCTGTTCTTGTCACCCTGCCTGTACTTCCTGATGGTCGCTCCACCTATACTTCCTGTCTGGCTACTGGCCAATCAATGTTTTATTAAAACAATACAAGTGACAAGGTACAAGACCATTGTTCCAAAGCAGGACCTGAGTCAAACATAGATGAAGAGAAAAAGATAAAGTTATAAGATCTATCAAGAAATGAGCCTAAGCCAAGGCCAAGCATTCATAAATAATAATAATAATAATAATAATAATAATAGTGTCATGATTTGGGAGCTGGTTGGTGGCTCAAAAGAAAAAGCCTATTATAGTTATAGGTACTTAATATGTATTTAATGAGTGACTAAGCAGTATCTTGAGATCATTTCTTATGAACATTAGATGCCTGAATATGTTAGAGAAGTATCATCAATGAATTATGGCTTTCATTTGCTAGGCATTTATGAACAGGCATGATCTCCATACAAGAGACCTTTTGACTTAAAACACATTCCACACTTATCCTTTTATCTCAGAAAACTTATATAGATCTTCTCAAGCCTCCAGCTGTTGTATTACAGGATAATTACAATAGTATTTATCTATTTTATTAAACTGTATAATTGCCACTCAAAATGATGCTAACTCTACGTGACAGTATTCACTACAATAACACAATCTGTTTTGTAGTATCTAGAGGACTATGAATCTCAGTGAGATTAAGAAACATGTAAATATCATAAGGTAATTTACAATAAAACCCTTAGGCTTTTGAACCCAAACTTGCATTATTAAATTAACCAATGCATTGCCGTTTGGAAAAAAAAAAAATTAAATCAGGAGAAAATGGGGCCTCTTTCTGGGATTTGTGTGTGTAATTAAGTGGCGATTTCCAATGGAATGACATCTGTTACTTTAGACTTCAGCAAAGAATGATAAAACTGCCCATGTTCAGGGGTTTATCTCATATGAGTTGGAAAGTAACTTCCTACGCATAGAAGACATATAATATGCCAATAACAGACATGTTGACCATGCTTTGACTAATACTGTCATACTGTCAGTTAAAAGGATAGCCATCTTCTTTCTCCTTCATTCCTCCTGCTGTCCCTTCTGCTCTCATGCTTTCTCTACAATTTTATGAAACTTGTACATATGTAAAGATTGACATTTAGTCATCTGTATGTGATAACTGCTAAGATTGATTTCTCTAAGTTTATATGTTGTAGTTAGTAATGAATCTTCATCAGACAAATTTGACTCGCCACATACTTATGCCTGGATAAAAGAGTTAGAAAGAAAAATAAAGTCAATAGAGATGGTGGGAGTGGAAAAAGCTAGCCACTAAGGCTGATTTTCAGAAAAAAAATCAATCTGTTAGGAGTGTTCTTTGGGAGTCTACAGCCTAAATGACCCCAAAGAACCATGCTAATTCATCTGTCTTTTCTCATTTTCATTAATGGAAATAGGATCACTGGGTTAGCTCTTATTTATAGAAAGAAAATGAGTGCAGGATATTGAGTAGATGGTTACAGAAGAATCTCTGAAATATTTACCAAATTTTTCATACTTCATGTGGAGAGAAGGGAGAGTAAGAGGAGAACAGAGAGAGAAGGAGAAATACTGAGATAGGAAGAGAAGGGAGAGACAGCAAATCTGAACCCACATTATTTTTCTCCAATTAAAGACACTAACAATATTTTTGCCTGAATCGGTTATTATTATTTTTTCTTTGAATTTTTCAGTCCTTGAGTGTAGTTATTAATAATGTTTTTATATTGCCACAGATTTAATTCTTCTTATTTTATAATTTTATATATATGGATGTATTTTCTGCGTGTACTTCTGTGTACCACTTACAATCCTTGTACCTACAGAAGTCAGAAGAAGACATCACATCTCCTGGAACTGGAGTTACAGATGGTTGTGAGCAACTGTGCTGGCGTTGGGTTGGGTTCTATTAACCCAGGTCCTCTGAAAGAGCATCCAGTGCTTTTAACCTTTGAACAATCTCTACAGTTTCATCCCACTGATTTACTTACATATTATACTAATCTTCATGATGAATTTTCTGTCAAAAACATTCAAATATAATAGTAGGCAACAACAAATTTTTAAGTAAAAGAAGAATAAGCAATCAGTAGCACTTGTATATGTACATGTGTGTGTGTAAATATACACATTTGTCCACGAAATTTCAAATCTTCATCTTGTTGTCCTTAACTGTCTAATTTTGGCAAATTACTTTAGTTTTGAAGTTTTCCACTTCATCTTCTGAAAAAATAAGTTGAGCAATATTAACTTTGAGGAGCTATTGTTAAAGTGAGCTGTATTAAATAATTTGCCATAATCTCTGTTTTCAGGAGCAGCAGTACCATCAGTAATTGTAGGTTTTACTTTTCTGATTCCTGTGGTTGCTCTGGGTTATATACTCACATTTGAAGACTCGGAGTTAGAATCTACCAGTAAGGGAGAGCAGAAAACATTGGGCTTTCTGTGTGTTTCATATTTGGTAATATAAAATAAAGATGAAGAAAATAAAGAATAAAAGAGTACTATTACCGAACAAAGGTGTTACTGGGAATCAAAATCAGGTTTTTCCATCACTGGTATATTTGAATATAACTGAGCCAAAGAGATGAGAGAGAAAAAATCTACAAAGATATACGAGCAGACTTTGTGAACAGACGGACAAGGTAGTGTGGATTTCAGGACTTACATATCTAAACTATTCTCAAGTGAGTCATGATTCTCTTCACCATGGTCCAGGGAGATTTTTTAAACTTCTCTGTCTTTCTTTAAATTGAAGTACTTTTAAGTTGATAATATAAATTTACAATTATCGTTTAAAACAAAATTTCAAGCTTTCCATGGATTCTGCATCCTATGACCCTTTTTTGAGACCACACCATCTCAGTTAGTCCCCAGCCTAGTGGTCAGGCCCTCTACCCAACCACAGAAGTCTTCTGACAACTAGACCCAAGCCACACAAGCCAGAATGGGTGACTGGTCTGCATACCGGAAGACTGTATCCATCCCTGGATTCTGTCTACTGCTACCTTTCATTAGGTCTATGCCAACCTAGCTGGTACTTGGGTACTCCAGAAGAAGGCTCAGGATTTATTAGATGCCATGACAGATCTAGAGACGCAAGAAGATTTCAACTTTACCAGAGGCTAGACTGGATCAAGGGACAGAAGACCCCCCCCCCCGAAATCCCAAGGGAGACACCCTGTTGGACCTAAAGACTCATCAGTCACCAGACCCCTTGTCCACTTAGGCTGCGAGACCAGAGAGGAAAGAGAAACCAAGCAACAAAAGATCCATCCAATGAAGACAAATGCAGGGATCAACACCATGTAAGAACACAATCAATAATGGAAAGATCAATATGTCACTACCAGAAACCAGATATCCTATGACAGCAAGACCTAAATATTTCATGCAGGTGAAGCACAAGAAAATGACCTTTAAAATAACTTTATAAATACCATAGAGGTCTTTAAATAGGGAATGAAAAAATACCTTAAAGAAATGGTAGAAAAGATAATTTAAAAATTGGAGGAAATCAATAAATCTCTTAATGAATGTCAAGGAAACCAAGAAAACCCAAACAGGTACTTGATTAGAACAAATAAAATTGTGCAAGACCTTTAATGGGAAATAGAAGCAATTAGGACAACATAAACTAGGGAGATCTGAACTTGGAAAACCTCTGTAATGAACAGAAATTACAAGGACAAGCATCACCAAAAGAATACAAGAGAAGGAAGAGAGAATTTCAGTGTTGGAAAGACAATAGAGAAAATAGACTCATTACTCAAAACTTTAAATCTAAAAAATTCCTAGCAAAAACAAAAACATCTAGGAAATCTGGGACAGTATGAAAAGACCAAACTTAATAATAATAGAAATAGAAGAAGGAGAGGAAATATATTAAACAAAATCATGGAAGAAAACTTTTATAACCTAAAGAAAGACATTGCTAAAGGGTATAAGAAACTTACAGAACTCCAAATAGACTGGACCAAAAAAATTCCCCTTACCACATAATGATCAAAACAATAAAATACAGAAAAAAAGACTATAAAACATACAAAAGAAAAAGGCAAATTACATATAAAGGCAAACCTATCAAAATTATTCCTGACTTCTCAATGGAGACCCTAAATAAACAGAATAGACTGTGGCAGACATCTTGCAGACTCTAAGAGACCATGGATACCTATGCAAACTACTATACTCAGCAAAACTTTCAATCAGTATAAATGGCAAAAAAAAATATGATGAAGTAAAATTTAACCAATATCTATCCACAAACACAGCTCTACAGAAAGTACTAGAAGAAATGTTTCAACCCAAGAAGTTAGCTACACCCACAAAACACAGGCAATAGATAATCCTACACCATAGGGAAACATACACACCACCATCACCACCACCACCAATAACCACACCAGCAACAATAAATAACAAGAATTAGAAATCAACAGTCATTAATATCTCTCAATATCAATGGACTCAATTCACCTATAAAAAGATATAAGCTAATAGAAAATTAATAAAAAACAGTATCCATCATTTTGCTGCATATAAGAAACAAACCTCAACATCAAATACAGATATTACCTCAGAGTAAAGGGTTGGAAAAAGATATTCCATTCAAATGAACCTAAAACTTTGCTGATAAAGCTATTCTAACATCTAACAAAATAGACTTCAAACCAATCATAATCAACAGAAATGGAGAATGGCATTTTATATTCATCAAAGGAAAAAACCACCAAGATGTTGCCTCAATTCTGAACTTCAATTACAAATGCATGGGTATCCAGATTTGTAAAAGAAACATTACTACAGCTTAAACCATATGTTTAACACACACATTAATAGTGAAAGTCTTCAACACCTCACTACCACCAATGGAGAGGTCATCCAGACAGAAGCTAAATAGATGTTTAGCTAAAATGAACCTAACAAATATCTACAGAATATATAACCCAAACACCAAAGACAATACCTTCTCCTCAGCACCACAGGGAACCTTCTACAAAATTAACCACATTCTCAGTCATAAAGCAAGTCTTAAAAGATACAGTAAAGGACAATGGCACTGGGTTTTGATCCTACTGTGTATATACCGGCTTTGTGGGAGCCTAAATAGTCTGGATGCTCACCTTCCTTGACTTGGACAAAGGGGGGAGGACCTTGCACTTCCCACAGGGCAGGGAACACTGACTGCTCTTTGGACTGGAGAGGGAGTGGGGGGAGCAGG
>NW_026068158.1:427909-429723 GCF_014885135.2 Alexandromys fortis | reverse complement strand
TTTTTCCATATAAAATTGATTATTGTCCTCTCCAGATCTGTGAAGAATTTTGATGGGACCTTGATGGGAATTACATTGAATCTATAAATTGCCTTTGGTAGAATTGCCATTTTTACTATGTTGATCCTCCCAATCCAAGAGCAAGGGAGATCCTTCCATTTTCTGGTATCCTCTTCAATTTCCTCTGTATCCTTTCAGGTCACCATGGATTAAAGTTGGAGTTCAACATCAAAATGAACTACAGAATGACTACAAACTCGTAGAAATGTAACAACTCTCAACTTACTGGATCAAGGAAGAAATAAAGAAATAAATTAAAGACTTCATAGAACTCAATGAAAGCATACCCAAACTCATGGGACACTATGAAAGCCGTGCTAAAAGGAAAGTGCTTAGCATTAAGTGCCTTCATAAAGAACCTGGAGAAGTTTCATCCTAGCAACTTACCGTGAATGCTCTACAACAAAAAGAAGTAAACACACCAAAAAAGAGTAGTCAGCAGGAAATAAACTGAAATATATAAAATAGAAACAAAGAGAACAATACAAAGAGATAACGAAACAAAGAATTGTTTTTCTTTTTTGAGAAAATCAACATGATATACCAACCCTTATCTAACTAACCAAAAGGTAGAGAGAAACTATCTGAATTAACAAAATCAGAAATGAAAAGAAGGACATAACTCAGACACTGAGGAATCCAGAGAATCATTAAGTCATACTTCAAAATCATATATGCCACAAAATTGAAAAATCTAATGAAATGGATAAATTTCTTGACAGATACCACAAACAAAAGTTAAACAAAGATAAACCATTTAAAACTGACCTATAATCCCTAAGGCAATGGAAGCAGTCATTAAAATTCTCCCAACCAAAAAAAGTCCAAAGCCAGATGGTTTTAGCACAGAATTCTACCAGACTTTCAAAAAGGAGTTAATACCAAAACTCCTCAAATTATTCCACATAATAGAATAGAAGGAATATTGCCAAATTCTTTTTTATGAGTCTGCAGTTATCCTCTTACCTAAACCACACAAAGATTCAACAAAGCAGGAGAATTACAGACAAATTTCTCTTCTGAACATTGATGCAAAAATGCACATTAAAGTCTTGGCAAACTGAATCTAAGAACACATCAAAAAGATAATCCACTATGATAAAGCAAGTACACTTCTGCTCAGAGATGGTTCATTATATAATAATCTGCAAATGTAATCCTCCATATAAACAGACTGAAAGGAAAAAAATACATGATCATTTCATTAGATGTTTAAAAAGCTTTTGACAAGATCTAACTCCCTTTTATGGTAAAAGTCTTAAAGTGATCAGGAATACACATAAATATAATGAAAGCAATATACAGCAAGCTGACAGTCAACATCAAATTAATTGGAGAGAAACTCAAAGCTATTCCACTAAAATCAGGAACAAGACAAGGCTATTCTCTCCCTATCTATACAATACAGCACTCAAAGTTCTAGATAGTGCAATATCAAGGGGATACAAATCACTATTTGCAAATGAAATGATAGTATAAAAAAGTGAACCCAAGTTTGCATTCCCACCAGCAATGGATGAGTATGCCCCTTACTCCACAACCTCTCCAGCAAAGGCTATCATTGGTGTTTTTGATTTTAGCCATTCTGACAGGTGTAAGATGGTATCTCAAAGTTGTTTTAATTTGCATTTCCCTGATTGCCAAGGAGATTGAGCATGACCTTAAGTGTCTTTTGGCCATTTGAAATTCTTCTGCCAAGAATTCTCTGTTCAGTTCAGTGCCCCATTTTTTAATTGGGTTAATTAGCATTTTAA
>NW_026068158.1:373980-427529 GCF_014885135.2 Alexandromys fortis | reverse complement strand
TAAAAAAAATAAAAATAAAAAAATGGAAAAAAAAATAAAAAGTGAAGCCAAAACCCCTACCACAGATCTCCTACACTAATAAAACTTTACTGACATGACAAAATTAACTAAAAAGAAATCAGTAGCCCTCTCATATGCAATTGATAATAGGTCTGAGAATGAAATCAAAGAAGCAACACCCTTCAAATATTTACAAATAATATAAAATATCTTGGGGGTAACTCTAACAAATGGTAGACCTGTATGACAAAAACTTCAAATCTTTGGAGAAAGAAATCAGAGATTATAACAGAAACTGGAAAGATCTCCCACGATCATAGATTACTAGAATTAACATACTATGAAATGTCCATCTTACCAAAAGAAATCTACAGATTCAATGAAATTCTCATCAATTTTCAACACAATTCTTTACAGACCATGAAAGAACAATTCTCAGGTTTTTACAGGGGAAAAAACTGGATAGCTAACACAATCATGTACAATAAAAGAACTGCAGAGGTATCACCATCCCTGATCGGAATAGAACATCAGTATCACAGACACTATGATCAACAATTAATAAATGGGATACAATGAAATGGATCCAGTTATGACAAGAAATTCTGCTAAAATTGTTTATGAGGTGTGCTCAAAATACACATGGAACAAAAATAAATCATCCTAAGATTATACTTTTAAATTGGAAAAAGTCGAATAGGACAAAGACTTTATAACATTTGGAACTGAAGCAATCACCAACTAAAGTCAGAAACTTGTGCTTTTACCAAATTAATAATATGTTCTTTTTTAAAATTGAGAAAATATTGAACAATGTCTTTCCAAATACCCAGGTCCTTTCCGAAGGGACAGTATACTTAAGCAAGTCATTGTGAATTGTACAGAATAGTACATAGCTCTAAAAAGGAATCTTGGATGTTTCTGTGGAAATCAAATTAGGTTTTCTGTTAATTATCTTATGTCATTTTCATTTGCACTCATTGTATTGTAGAGGGCCAATAATATTAAAATTGCAAGAACACCAAAATTCTGTGAGGTAATTGATACAACAATGCTTAAGTCATTGTTTTGAAAATTTTGCAAGTCCTAACTCATAAATAGCTTGAGATTATTGATTTTGAAACCCTTTTGGCTTCCAGAGCAGAGACAGAAGCAATGCAGCTCAGTTTTAAAGCAAAACATTTTCTTATGTTCCACAAAAGGATAAAGCTTTAAGTAGTATAATGTATCACTCACTGTGGGAAGCTTTACTCTGAGATGAATAAAACAGTACATTTTTATCAAAAGACTTTTTATGGGCTCTCATTCAGCCTGAGTGTTCATCTGTGTAGGATATTGAAAAACATAAAGTCAAAGTTTCTACTGGGCAGTGGGCATTTGTCAGCATTTTCTGCTCATCACTCCACAAACTAAATAAATCCAGAAACAATCCAATTGTAATCACTTTTAAATTCCACTGCAGCAGAATGGAAAGGGAGAACTGAAGTTACCAGAGAGGCACACCTAGGTGACTGAGTTAGAAAGGTTTAGTTTAGATCAAATTTAGATTTAACCATACTTTCATATAAGCCAAATGTATCACATTATCTCAGACTTGATTCTGCACTTAGGAAATTAATTTTGCCAATTTTAGTAATCTCTTTCTTTGCAGATGATGTAGATGTGTTTATATCCAAGCTTCCCTGCTAGAAGCTGATCTCTTCTCAGATAGCATTTTTTCAAAACTGCAAATATTTAGCTAAGATTCATTCACAGCATTTGTGACTTTTTTTGAGAGAGAGGAGTAAGTTAACAGTACTATTGAGGCTAAGGAAAGCTGTGCTCTGTGGAAATGTGAGTTCCTAAATATAAAAGGAAAATACTGTCAAATAAAGGAGAAGTCAATACCTTAATCTGAATATTTCCTGCTGAGCAATCTGTCTGCAAGATAGGTGGGGGGTCCAGGGTAGCATTTTTGAGGGCTCCTTGGCTTTTATTCTGGAGTTCTTTTGAAAAATAATAGCTTTAAAGTCTCCCTCTTGTTGGCTTCTCAGGCAGGAACTTTGAGAAGCTAAACAATATTTGTTAGTTTACAGTCCCACTTTTATCTACTTTGGACACAAAGCTCATTATTTTCACAAACTGGACTCACTGGCTATCACTGTTTTCATAAACCCAATACAACAACAGAAATTTCTATCTTGGTATTTGAACCATGATGGAGGTGGGTCTTGTATCTTATCTGTTGCTCTCATTGGTTAACTAATAAAAAAAAAAAAAACTGCTTGGCCTGATAGCACAGAAAATTAGGTAGGCGGAGTAGACAGAACAGAATGCTGGGAGAAAGAAGCTGATTCAGGCAGTCACCATGATTCTCCCACTCCAGACAGATGCAGGTTAAGGTATTTCCTGGTAAGCCACACCTCGTGGGGCTACACGCATTATTAGAAACGGGTTAAAGCAAGATGTGAGAGCTAGCCAGTAAGAGGCTAAAGCTAATGGGCCAGGCAGTGTTTAAAAGAATACAGTTTCCGTGTAATTATTTTGGGTAAAGCTAGCTGGGTGGCAGGACACAGCCCGCCACTCCATACAACAGAACCACCCAGATAAGCATCAGAATGTGTGCTTCTGTATTGGCTTTATGAAAACAATGATAGCCCAATATGGTGGCACATGTCTGTAACCACCTAACTCCACAAGGGAAACTGAGACTGGAAGCACTCAATAGATCAAGGTAAGACTGTTATACATAACATATTACAGAGCAACCAGTGTAACATCTGATACTAAGTCTCAAAAACCAAAAAAATACAATAAAATAAGGCAAAACTACTAAATAAAGTAAGAATTAATTCTCGGTAATTATAAAATTTTTATTAATTTGCAGAGGACACTTTACATAAGAATCACAAAACTGAGGTCAAATCAAAGAAACTGATAAAGACTGAAGAGTAAATAATACCGATTTTCATTGAATAGAATTCTAGAGCCTGAGTTAAATGTCAGAAAACTGAGTTCAGGTCATCTGGATAGGACCTGGAGAGGTTGTTCAGCAGTTAAAAGCAACTGCTGCTCTTCCAGAAAACTTGTTTTGATTCCCAGCACCGATGCAACAGCTTACAGCCATCTGTAGCTACAGTTCCTGGGCATCTGCCACTTTCATCTGGCCTCTGAGGGACACAGGCACACATGCAGGCAAAATAATTTGTACTCAAATATTTTTTAAAAAATCTCCTGGATTCTTATCAAAATTGTCACTTGCTTATGTTTTATTCTCTCAGTAATTCTATAGCACATTGTGTGGAAAGAGACAATACAGGAACGAAATTTTAAATTTTCTAAGAAAAGGCTATGATTCTAGATTTTGATTGTTCTTAAAAGTCTACAAGAGCTAGTTCCAGGACAGGAACCAAAAGCTACGGAGAAACCCTGTCTCGAAAAATCCCCTCCCCCACCAAAAAAGTATGAACTAGAATTTGCATGGGCATATGAGTGGGGATGTGTATGTGTGTGTATGTGTGTACCTGTGTGAGTGTGTGTGTGTGTGTGTGCGCACGCGCCTGTATGTGTCTATGTGTGTGTATCTGTGTGTCCATTTGACTGCCATAGTAAAAGCATAGAGGTCAGAGAACACCTTTCAGAAGTGTTTTTGCAGTTTCTATCTTGTTTCTTGTTTTGATGTAGAATGTATGTAGTCATTGAGGCCCTGCAAGCTTTACTCAGTAAACTGAGTTCTAGAGCATTCTTATGTCTGCTTTTAGTCCCTCAACAGGAACACTGACATACTGTTTTAAGCAGTTTTCTGGGAGTATAACTCAAAATAAAATTCTTTGTTTTTGTCCCTTTGACTACCATCTTCATTATAAAGAAATTAAAGGAAAAAGTCTACTTTTTATTTAATTCAGCAGTTATTGTTGCATATGTCTTCACTCATTTTTAAAGATCCACTTCTCATTTGATTAAATTTTCTTTAGTATAAAAACCATTTTTGTGTGTTTCTTATAGCATGTCTTTTTAAAAATTTATCTGTTTTTTCCTTTGACACATGTTTTTATGTAGTCCAGATTGTCCCACATGCATTATATAGGCAATGATGACCTTCAAATTCAGATATGCCTGTGTCCACCTCTAGAATGCTTACATTACAGGCACATAGCATTGCATCTACCTTATTAGAGTGCTGTGGACTGAGTCAAGTACTTCACATGTGGTAGACAAGTGCTTTACTGATGTGGGAAGTCCTTCTGCATATGTGTTGCTTTTATGGGTTAATGAATAAAGAAGCTGCTTTGACCTATGATAGGGAAGAATGAAGCGAGGCGGGAAAACTAAACTAAATTCTGTGAGAAAGTAGGTGGTGTCAGTGGCATACCATGTAGCCACTGGAAGAAACAGATGCCGGAACTTTGCCTGGTAAGTCATGACTTCATGGCGATATACAGATTAATGTAAATTTAATGAAATTTAAGATATAAGAGCTAGAAAACAATACACGTAAGGAATTATTCAAGCAGCAATTTAACTAATAGAGTTTCTGAGTGGTTATTTCAGGTCTGGGCAGTTGGGAAACAAATGAGTGGCCTCCAACTACAGATTGGCGTGTCAACGTGGGACTGACCTAGATCCATGTAAAACCTGTAAAAGCTTGGAAAGAAATTCTAGTCACAAAAGAACAGAGTTAAGCATGGCTTCTTGGTAGTCAGCAGTTTTTTTCACAATGGGCTCTGTTTGCTAACATTGAGCAGAGGCATGGCTCCTCCAAGAGAAGGCTTCATGACTCAGTGGTAGCAGCAAAAACTGTGTGGCTCTTTTAAGAAGGTTTCCTGGTTTGTGCTAGTTGCATCAGCAGCTCTGGCTGTTTCAGAGGCCAATTACTTGAATATAGTTTGTGGGCACTGTGCTGCAAGTTATTTGGTGTCAGTCTGGGTCAACTGCTTACCAGAGTTGAGGTAGTGAGTGTGTTTCCCACCCAGAATCCCAGAGCTGTGGTACCTCCACCATATTGAAGATCTGGGAGAGGCAGAGTCACATCCAGGGCTGCTGCATCCACACTGCTTACCATTTGAAAGTGCTCCTGGCCAGGAAAGAATTATAGATACTCAATAAAGGCAGATTCAGATGAAAAAGATCTGAATTGGTCACTGTGTTGGATAAATGCACATAGGCTTAGGAAAAGAAGAAATAGTTATAAAAAGAAGTAAATGGTTTAAAAATAAAAGCAAAGTCTTTAAAGAGATAGCATATAGACAGTTATAGATTTAAAAAGTAACAATTTTTTTCTGAATTAATGTGGTTTGATGGAACAAGACCACCTGAAAGATCTCCTTGAGCACCTAAAAATTTGGTGCCCAACAAAAAGCAGGAAGTGGTTTAGAGAGGACTACACCTAAATTCCCTAAATGTTTATAAATGTTTGTTTACATTTAAAGGGAGATTCACTATAGAGATGAATACTTTGCATTGGTATGGATCTTGGTCTATTGATACAAATTTAAGGTTGGTTTTGTTTTATGTATATTTTTGCTTTGATTAAGATATTGTGTTTGTGCAGCTCATGTAAAAATGGAATGTATAATTAAGAAATATAGGTTAATAGATAATCATCTATAATAGTCAAGCTTGAATAAAGAGGCTGCTTTCGCCTGCGATAGGACAGAAAAGAACTAAGTTGGAAAACTAAACTGATATATTAATTACTTGTTATGAGAATCAGTACATTGTTTTAGGTGTAATAATCTTTATTGCCCAGAAGATGTTGTGGTTGCAGATTCATGGTGGCAACAGGAATGGTCTTGAGCCGCTTGAGTTTCTGAGCCTTGGTACTGGTTAAATACTGAGAAATATGCTTTGCTTGACAAATTAAAATCAATTAAATCAATTCTATACATGGAGCAAAAAAAAAAAAAACTGGAGGAACTCACAGACAGGGAGCAAAAACCGGAAGCTGCAGAAGTCGCCACACAACAAGGAATTGCCTCGGGAATGCAACAGTAGTGCATGAGCTTGGGAAATTTCCAAGTTGTCACATGCAGTAAACTCTACTGTGGCAGGGATTCTAAAAAAAAAAAAAAAAAAAAAAAAAAAAACACTTAGGTAAAAGCAAGCCAAGCAGGCAGGGTTGGGAGACTGGGCCATGAACTGGCTAGGCTGTTAGGCCATTCACCTAGGAAGCATGGCATGAAGTCTGATTCCATGTGGGTGCCAAATAAAAAGAAATCCCACACTAGCTCAGAATTGAGAAATATATGATTATTTATTTGGGGGTAGACTCACAAACCAGAATGCTCTGCTTGACCGAGAACAGAAACTGAACAGAGCAGCAGGAAAGAGTGGATGCAAGCTCTCCATCGGTTTATGTAGTATAAGAGGCCACTCCCTAGTGCGTGGGTAACCACAAGCTGTTAAGACTTCCTACAGCACTCAGAAGTACAACTGCACTATCAGCACCCCACTGAAACACACAAACATAATTTTAAAAGTAAAATAAGGGGCTTGAGAGATGCCGTGGCGTTAAGAATCATGATTCTTACAAAGGACCTGAATTTGGTTTCCAATACACACAAGGTGGTTCTCAAACATCTGTAATTCTGGTTCCAGGGTATTATATGTCCCTTTCTGATCTCCAAAGGCAATTTGCACATATGGTGCACTTATATACATTGTAGTCAAAGCACTCATAAGTTAAACACACACACACACACACACACAAGTGCACACACACACAAACAAAAATGTGTATTGGTGTCTCATGCCTTTAATCCCAGGTCTCAGGAGACAGAGGCAGGCAGATCTCTGTGAGTTTAAGGACAGCCTGATCTACAAGAGCTATTTCCAAGTCAGGCTCCAAAGCTACAGAGAAATCCTTTCTCAAAAAGCCAAAAACAAGCAAACAAACATACAGAAACACATGAAAAAACCATTTGAACCTACTATTTTCCTCCCATATTTATGTATGTATTTATTTGCTATTTAAGCACATATTTAAGTGGGCTAAATTAAAACTAAAAAGTCTTATATTCTATATCTGATGATAGCTTAAACACAATTCTGCTACTTTTGCCTTCACTTGGTGTATGTACCATTTGAATTTAACTTGGGTATTTCAGTGTTCATGTTGAATTTTTTTAAGTTGTATTTAATGGTCTTATCTTTTTTGGGCTATGTCCTTAGTCATCCCACTGACTATTTTTAGGCCTTAGCAAGACCAAAATTCTAGAAGTTTCCATGGCAATTTTAACTTGCCCTTATTACACTGACTGGAACCTACTCTCAGGATAAGTGATTTAAGTCATAGAAATTAAATTATTTCCTTCAAATATCAATTTCCCTTTAGTTTCTATAAAAAAATATAGGTTCTTTGGTGGTTTTAGAATTTTATGAGTTTTTTTCCAGAAATTATTATTTGTTGCAGCAGATTTGATCTCATTAAAGTACATTGTCATATCTAGAATTCATGTCAGCAGCATTTTATCAGTCTTTCATAGCAGTTTATGCTTTAATTCCCACCTCTCAAAGGAAACAGGAGTGCCAAGACTTTGAAGCCGGCGTTAGCTACATAGAAAGGCCTGATCTCATAAAACAAGAACAGGTGTTGCACCAAGTAATTTATTAGTAGGAATCAGAGCACATACAGGCTAAATTACAATAAATGAAAGGGGCTGAAATAGATTTATACCTATTAGCTGAGCAGCTTCCAGAAGTTTCTCAGAAGGTTCTCTGTGGTTGTAAGGTTATTTTTGTATTGGTTATAACTATGATATAAACATCTACACAGACTAGTGCTGTTCATGTTGCACTCTTTCTTTTGATTTTGCACACATGTCACAAGTTCATGTAAACCCTATAGAGAAATATAAAAATACTAACAAATAACTATAAGTCAAAACAAAAACATACTTACATAAACAATAATTTAGAATTTGGAGTCATTTGTTTCATAATTGGCTATTTCAATTTTGTAGAGCTTACAACCAAGGTGACCTTTTCCTTAACTCAATTTCTATAAACATCTTATAATAGAAGGTTTTAAGTTGAATGTTAGAAAACATCAATATTTAACATATCAAGTCAGAAATATTTGCCTTACTACAGAATGTCATTCCAAATACTTATCAAACAGAATGTTATTGCTGAACAAAAGCACATCATCAAACTGTCCAGAAAGAGAAGTAGAACAGAACGTTAAGCTGGATCAAAATAAAAGGGATTTAGAAAATACCATGATTTTATGTTGTTTTTGGAGTATATAAAAAGCTTGACCACAAATGGAGCCAGTGTCTTTCCTTGCTGTTGTTTTCATCCCCAGGAATGTTCTCAGTGTTTGTTTTTCATTGAGAATACTTTCTGCAGGGGAAATATTTGCACAATTAGGCCCCTGAGGAGCAGCAGGTTATCCAGCCCTTGGGAAGAGTTTCTGAGCTGCCTTTTACATGATGTTCCACCCAGCTTTGCCAAACAACAAAATGATCAGGCATGTTTTGGCTATTTTAGAAAATAGCAGAGAGATAACTGAACAGCACTGCCTGAACTCCAGCTTCCTTTAGGAAATCTGTCATGGCTACATGCTGTGACTCAAAGCTATATTATCTGATACTAAGAGTCTCTTTTTTTGTGTGCTATTTTATTTTTTTTTATCCATTTATTAAAGATTTCTGTCTCTTCCCCACCACCGCTCCCATTTCCCTCCCCCTCCTCCAATCAAGTCCCCCTCCCTCATCAGCCCAAAGAGCAACCAAGGTTCCCTGCCCTGTGGGAAGTCCAAGGACCACCCACCTCCATCCAGATCTAGTAAGGTGAGCAACCAAACTGCCTAGGCTTCCACAAAGCCAATACGTGCAGTAGGATCAAAAACCCATTGCCATTGTTCTTGAGGTCTCAGTAGTCCTCCTTGTCCGCTATGTTCAGCGAGACCGGTTTTATCCCAGGCTTTTTCAGACCCAGGCCAGCTGGCCTTGGTGAGTTCCTGATAGAACATCCCCATTGTCTCAGTGTTTGGGTGCACCCCTCGCGGTCCTGAGTTCCTTGCTTGTGCTCTCTCTCCTTCTGCTCCTGATTTGGACCTTGAGATTTCAGTCCGGTGCTCCAATGTGGGTCTCTGTCTCTGTCTCCTTTCATCGCCTGCTGAAGGTTAATATTCAGGAGGATGCCTATATGTTTTTCTTTGGGTTCTCCTTCTTATTTAGCTTCTCTAAGATCACGAATTATAGGCTCAATGCGTATTTCACAATATAGAAACAGAAAAGTCATTGCCAAATTCCTTTTATGAAGCTACAGTTACCCTGATACCAAAACCACACAAAGGCCCAACCAAGAAAGAGAATTACAGGCCTATCTCACTCATTAATATCGATGCAAAAATTCTCAATAAAATACTGGAAAATCAAATTCAAGAACACATCAGAAAAATGATCCATTATTATCAAGTAGGATTCATCCCAGAGATGCAGGGCTGGTTCAACATATGCAAATCTATCAATGTAATCCACCATATAAATAGAATGAAAGAAAAAAACTAAGAGTACTCTTATCTCACTGAATACCAGGTTTTCTTGCTCATAGATAAAGGACTGTGGTGAAGATAAAAGCACAGTTATGATACAAAGCCCTTGTGAATTTTTAACATCATGATGATAATACTTAATTGTAGATATGAAAATAGCTTTTATATCTATATGTTCATTAACTTACTGTACAGTGTAGGGTCCTTTTTTTCTCAAGGAGAAATTTTTAAACAAGATCTCTAATATTTTTACAGTTATTTTATAAAAAGAAGCAAAATCCATCATTTTTCTCTAATTGTTGTTTGTCCATGCAAGTAAACAAAGAATAAAGCAAAGAAACACTAGACATCCAAGAATATAATATATCATCCCTCTCTTAAGGAGGGAGGGGGAGGGAGGGAGGTGAATGGGGAAGCGTGAGGGGAATGGAAGAACGGGGGGAAGTGTAAATTTTTTGAATGGAAACATAAATAAAAAAGGAAAAAATGAAAATCTAAATATATAAGTCTAGGGCATATTGCCAAGGAAGTAAAATTGTAGAGTTATTCCTCTACATCATGTTGACATCATGTTTTAAAAGATCAGAGGTACAGCTGTCATCCTTGTAGTTGTGTGTCAAGCATGATATGTTATACTACAATAGAAAAAAAAACCCAATATGCCAGGGCCTACCAAGGAAGGATGGCCTACCCTTCCCAGTTTATATTACACATGCATATTGGGTGACTGTTGTGCTGTTGCCTATCATTTTCTATCAGATCCCTTCCAGGTGGAGCACAGTTTTCAACATAACAGTTCTCATGGATAAGCAAAAGGATGTCATGCACTGGCTCAGAATTCTTCATAGAAGACCTTATCTCACTCCTGGTCACAGGTCTTTGTTCATTCATTAGTCCAATTAGTGGGATGTGTGTCTCTCGACCACAGAGGCAATCTCCATCAAGTCACCACACTGGATAATTAACTGTCCCACAAAATTCACAGGGGCTGTTATGAATATAATGTAACATCTTTAAAAATTACATTTCTTGATTGACTAAGTGTGTGTGTGTGTTTACCTTCATTCATTGCCTGGGTGCTAGGTGTCAAGTTGCTTGGTGCAAACACCTATATCACTGAGCCAACTGTTAGCCATAATTGAATTCCTTTTACTTTGAAGTGTATTTTTGAAATTAAGGAAAATAATCTATTGTAGTGATAACAGCCTTGAGTTTGTGCTAATCACACCTCGGTCACAGGAAATGATATGCTGGTTATCACGCCTCCGTCCCAGGAAAAGCTTTTCGCTTTCTTTAAAAATTAGGTATAAAACAAATTACAGTGTTGCTGGCCCTAGTTATCTTGAAAGACACTATGAAGTTTTCAAAGTCCAATTGAGATGTGACTGTCTGCGTGATTGGCAC
Organism: Alexandromys fortis; assembly: GCF_014885135.2. Classification (NCBI taxonomy): domain Eukaryota; kingdom Metazoa; phylum Chordata; class Mammalia; order Rodentia; family Cricetidae; genus Alexandromys; species Alexandromys fortis. The sequence goes on along the minus strand of NW_026068158.1, from coordinate 416,647 downwards.
AAACAGTTACTGTAAAAACTACAAAAATTTTATGTTCATTTTTAGTTTTTATTTAAACTCCATCAACTTCAATTGGGCTCTTTATGAGTGCTTCTGGGTGTGAGGACATCCACCAGATCATGGTCTACCTTACAGAAGCCAGACATGGCCTTCAAGAAGATTCAATCTCTCTTCAGAAACCAACATATTTTGTTTGTTTGTTGTCCATTTCCTTTCTTCCTTTTAACTTCTATTGAAAATAGATATTATTCTCATATAATATATCCTGATTATTGTTTACACTTTCTCTATGCCTTCCATTTACTCTCAACTTCCTATCCAAATCTACCCCTTTTCTGTCTCCCATTAGAAAGCTAACATACCAATAAGAGATAAAAATATAATACAATATGATACAATACAATATAACATGACAAAAATAAAAACTGACACATTTGAATAGAACAAAACAAACAGCATAAAGGAAAGAGCCCAAGAAAAGACCCAACAGATAAATGAAAGACCTACTCATTCTCAGCCTCAGCAAACTCATAAAAACAATAAATTGAAAACAATAATAAATATGTAAAGGACATATAGGATAAAAGGAGAGAAGAAAAACATAAACAATAAAATATAAAATAATCTAATAAAGAAGGGAAAGGAAAAGCCCTGACACAACGTTATGAAACAAAGAACCTCAAAAGGCCTCTGAGTTCCTTTGTTGTTTGTCATCTACTGGTCATGCAGTCTACTGCTACATTACTGTTAGTGTTGCCCTGGTAAGACTCACTTAGAGAAAACTAAATTCTCATTTGCAAGTGTTCATCAATTGCACACAGCTTTTGAGGGTACAGATCGGATATGTATATCTACTTCTCAACTGCTTCAGTCTCTGTGAGTTCATATTTTGCACTGATCCTATTGACTTAGAGCACTTTAATTTCATCGTGTCTCCCATTTTCTCTGCTCTTACATTCTTTCTGCTGCCTCTTCTTGAGGGTTTCCTGAGCTCTCACAGGATGGATTTGATGAAGACATCCATTCCTATCTAAATGTCCCAATATCCCTCACTCTCTGTACAATGTCTGGCTGTAACCCCTGTGTCTGTTCTCATCTGTTGCTGAAGGAATCGTCTCTGATGATGATTGAGTAAGGTCCTAATCTATGAGTATAACAATGCCATTAAGAGTAATTTTATTGCTATGTTTCCTGAATAGAACAGTAGTATTTCATTTTTCCCTAGATCCCTGGGATATCTAGTCTTACGTTCTTACTTGCCCCCAAAAGCCTCAATGTCTAATAGGGGTTACTATTTCTTATGGTCTGTCCTGTCCCTTTAAAAGACAAGCCATGCTGTAATGAAACACTATAATCAAAGTAATTTGGGGAGGAAAGAGTTCATTCGGCTTACACTTACATATTATAGTCATCACTTAAGAAAATCAGGACAGGAACTCAAGCAGAGGCCATGGATGTGTGCTGTTTACTGATTTGCTCAGTCTTCTTTTTTTTTTTTTATAAAAAACCCAGTACTACCAACTGAGAAATGATCTCACCACTGTGATCTTCCCCCATCAATATTAATTAATAAAATGTGCTATAGGCTTGTCTAAGCCTCAGGAGACATTTTCTCAGTTGAGGCTCCCTCTTCTCTGATAATGCTAGTTTATGTCATGTTGACAAAAAATTAGCCAGCACATTTGGGTATAAGTTCCATCTCATAGAGATGCCCTTAAAACAAATCAGTGTTTGACCAGTTATTCCAACAAAACTGGTACAAATTTTCACTATTATGTCTTGGAGGCAGGACATCATTTTGGATCAAGCACTTTGTGTCTGGTTTGGTGTTTATGTTTCTCTCTTGGAAGTACACAGAATACCTTCCTGAATGAAAAAAAAAATAGGCCATAATGGTGAAAGTTTTATGTAGTAACAAGTTTAATTTTTTCTTGCTCAATAGGTGGTATAGCTGTTGTCATTTTCAGCAGTGGGGTCTTGCCATCAATTTGTGGAGAAGAAACTATAATTTTGGTCAAAGCCTGGATTGTTTGGAGGCTTCCATGGGACTCCTTTCGCCAAAAACTCAATTTGATATAATGCAATCATAGTATTGGAAGTTTCATTTGGTGACAAGAGATGTGCAGTTGGGAATCTGTCTTCACCATTAATCTATTTTTATTAGATTACCTTCAGATATGCATATTTTAAGAAGCTTCTACTATATTATGTTTCTATACATAATAGAAATGACCCTCAATTATATCTGTTCCCCCATGTAATCTCACGCCTCTCTTTTGCCACACTCCCTTTATCATCCCATTCCAGCCCCAATCCACAACTAACTACTGTGTATTTCAGTTTCTTATATCCCTAGGTTATCAATCTGTCCCCGCCCACCCCTCCCCAATGTCTTTACTCTAAACCTAACTTTTGTGGATTTTTGGATTTTAGCTTGATTATCTAACTTCACACCTAATATCCACATATAAAAACGTACCTATAATATTTGCCTTTCTGAGTCTGGGTTACTTCATTCAGAATGACTTTTCTAGGTCCAGCCACTTAATTGGGACTTTCATGATTTCATTTTTTATGTAAATGCTGAGAAATACACATTGTGTAAATGTACTACATTTGAGGAGGGAAATGGGAGGCGGTGTCGGGGAGGAGGCAGAAATCTTTAATAAATAAATAATAAAAATTAAAAAAAAAAGTACTACATTTGCTTTACCCATTTACCTCTTGAGGGACATCTTGGTTGTCTCTAATTTCTGGGTATTAGATATAGGCCAGCAATGAGCATGTGTGAGCAATTATTTTGTTAGTATGATGAAGTGCTTTTGAGTATATGCCCAAAAGTGGTATAGCAGTATGTCAAGGTAGATCAATTCCCAGCTTCCTGGTGAACCACCACACTAATTTCCACAGTGGCTGTACAAGGTTGTAGTCTCATCAGTAATGGATGAGTGTTTCTCTTACTTCCGATTCTCTCTGGCATGAACTGTCGTTTCTTTTAATTGATTCTCCAAGGTGTAAGATGGAATCTCAAAGTAATTTTTGTTAAAATTTCCCTGATGACTTAAGAAGTTGAACATTTCTTTAAGAAACCCTTCAACTATCTGAGTTTCCTTTTTTGGGAATTCTCTGTTTGGATTTATACTCCTGTTTTAATTGAGTTACTTGTGGTCTTGATATTAAGAGTTTTGAGGATTTTATATATATTTTAGATATTAGCCTTCTCTCACATGTGTGGTTGGTAAATATCTTTTCCCATTCTGTAATCTGCTAATCTGCTACTTTGTCCAAATGATGACTCCTTTGCCCTATAGAAGCATTTTAGTTTCATAAAATCCCATTTAATAATTGTTGATCTTAGTCTTTGTGTTATCAATGTTTTGTTCAGAAAGATTTCTCTTGTGCCCATGAGTCAAAGGTTATTCCCCACTTTCTCATCTATCAGGTTCAATATATTTGGCTTTATATTGAGTTTGTTGATCTATTTGAATTTGGGTTTTATGAAGTATAATAATATAATAAGTATATCTCTATTTGAATTTATATACATGCTGTCATCCAGTTTAAGCAGCACCATTTATTGAAAATGCTACCCCTTTTCCAGTGTGTGTTTCTGTCTTCTTCATCATCAATCAGGTATTCATAGGTGTGTAGATTTATATCTGGGTCTTCAACATATTTTTAACAGTTATTTTTTAAAGAGAAATTTACTTCAATATTTACACCTCAATTTGAATAATTTTGGAAAGATATCATCTATTTATTTATTTATTTGTGTGTTTATATTTAAATTAAAATATAACTTATTCCATGGTGGTATTCTTACAGGGAAATTGTAAATTTAGGATATTAGGCAAAATAATTAAACATGATTACTTCCAAGGTCAAATTTCTTTCTTTATTCTTTCTCTAAGAACGGTATCCAAATATGTCAAAAGTAGTAAGATACAAACCAGGAAATCCCACATTCCTGCATTTTTTTGCCAGACATAATTAAGGATTCAATTTCTTTCTTTTTTTAGTTAAGAATTTTTTATTACAGTCTTTTCTAATTTTACATTGCTATCCCCATTTCCATTCCCTTCCTTTTTCCTGCCCCACCCATTCCTTCATTCCACACCCCATCCACTCCCAAGAAAAGGTAAAGATTCCCATGGAGATTCAACAAAGTCTGACACTTCACTTCATGGCATGACCAAGGCCCTTCCCCTGTATCTAGGCTGATCAAGGAGTCCCTCTAGAGGTAATGTGCTCCAAGATGCAAGTTCAAGCATGAGGGATAAATCCTGGTCCCACTGTCAGTGGCCCCACAGACTATCCAAGCCTCACAACTGTTCCCCATATTCAGTGGGGCTAAATTTTGTCCTATGCAAGTTCTTCAACTATCAGTCCAGAGTCAGTGAACTCTCACTAACTCAGGTATCACCATCATGATCTTGACCCCTCTGCTCATATTGTCACTGCTCCCTTTCTTGGGCTGGTCTCAGGTAGTTCAACCCAGTGTTTCTCTGTAGATGTGTGTGTCTGCTTCCATCAGTTGCTGGTTGCCTGTTCTATGATGACAATTAAGGTAGTCATCTATCTGATTTCAGAGGAAAACCAGTTTAGGGGTCGTCCCACTGTTGTTTATCTTCTTAGCTAGGGTCATCCTCCTCATGGACTCCTGGGAATTTCCCTAGAACTATGCTTCTCGATAATCCTTTAATGGCTTCCTCAACTAAGGTATATCTTTCCTTTATCTCCCTCACTGTCTTTCCCCCTTCTTGAGCATCCCATTCTCTCATATTCTCTTCCTCTTTCTCCTTTCCCCACCCCTTCATCAACAAATACGCCTCAACCACCTTAGGAATCCATCCCAGGTGGCTCATATTATCTGTTTCTAATCACTAAATAGTAAACCTTGTTAGATTTTTATAATTTATGTTAATAGAGTAAATATTTTAATAACTCAAAATATTGAAGATAACATGAATTCTCCAAAGTAGACTTTTCTGAGAAAGTCTTCATGTTCACTATTTCATTTTCTTGAGAGATGATGTCAATTAACCAAAGGGCACTTTCATATGTGCTCCTCTGACTCTGTTCAGATGACCTCATGATCTGGTCTGTTCACTACTATTGAAAAGTGAGAAGAATCTCTGGGTAAATGACTTTGTGATTATAGAATGACGCAGTACACATAATATCACTAAGGAATATAATACCCTGTGGCTTGTTAGCTGCATTGTATCAAATATCACGCTTTAGAGCACCAGTTACTCAGTTCCACAGTCATAAATTGTTTTCTTCCTTGCCTGGATCACTGAGAGAGAATGACTTATTGATTCCCTTAAATGTATGAAGAGACATTACTATCATTGACTAGTCTCAGATTCTTGATGAGTTAGTTAATTTGTTGTCATATGTGAAACACCATTTGGAATTAGTTTTAATTAATTAATCTTGATGAAATAAAAATTGCTTGTATTATTCAACACCATTCTTCTCACTGTATATTCAGTTGCTCATAACTTCTAAGCTTCCTAAATAAGCAAACAAACATAGATGTTTGGGATGGTGGTGAATAATAGAAAAGTTTGTAGTTTTGTAGACACTGAGGTTTGCATATGTAAAGTAAGACTCCTTACAATCAAATAAAACAAGGAAGCCCTTTGGTTTTGTCATTTTTTTAAGGATTATGAATATTTCTGACAAGTATCCTACTCCTTTCTCCATTCCACTTTCTCTATCTCTCAGTGGGACACAATTTGCTATATCAAAGTTTAAAAATTGTCTTGAAGTAATTTTGGACACATTCATTCATTATCCATGAAAGCTGATTTTTATATCTTGTTTAGTGATGTTTTATAATGAAACTGTACAAGTCATACTTTGAGGTTGCCACTGATCATTCCAGAAATCTTTTTAAAAAACACAGAAAAAGGTGCAGGCTACCATTATATTGAGTCTATATATATTTATTTGCTTAAACTTTTCAATAGTCATTTACGATCATTGGCTCTACTTCCATTTCTCTAGTCACGAATTCAAGACTTATAAAAGTAAAATCTTGACAAGATGTGTCAAAACTAAAAGCCAATTAGTCAACCATCAATCACATCCCCCAAATCTTTAAAATATGCAGTCTCATAAAATTCCTTGTAATAAAGATAGATCCAAAAATTCTCTTTCAATACTAAGGCTATACATATTTTTATATGCCTTACAAATATGAAGAACAACCTATTTTAGAATTGGTATTGCTTCAAAGGAGAAATCAATGACTAGAAGAAACCTAGGCTCAAGACATAGCATGATGTCAAAGATAATAAAATCTTCATGATAACAAAAATCTGATTTAAAACATTTGGGAACAGTCATTCTAAGAAATTTGTTAATTCAAATAGCTATTATTCAATAAAAAGACATTGTCACTTGATTTTTTTTTACCCCACACAAAAACATCCCAAATTTATGTGATTCAGTTCTATTTTATAAACTTTAATACATCTCTGGGATGCTATGTTTGGCTAACTTGCAGTTTGATGAAGTGGAAGTGAAGCATATGAAACATTTTTTGACACAATAATGCCACAAAACCAGATTAAACCTCAACGTTATAAAGCAGCATTAGTATTTGTGGCATGTGTTTATTCTGTCCATACACTGTTATCACCATCTTGCATGAGCTCATTCAAATTATTAAGGACCCTAAGGGGAAAGAGGGCAGCTGGGGTTTTTTTCTGCAAGGACCTTACCTTTCAGAAATTCTCAAGAAGATGAGGACATGTTAGAAAAATTACCCACACAACTTTCTATAAATTGCTTGTATCATGTATGAAAATCTCCCAATGCCCAAAGTAAATGCTATGACTGTGTATATAATAAGAATAGGAGATAGAGTGTCTCTTGAAAATGTACAGATAAAAGGAAAAATCAGAAAGTGGAGCTATTTCTGCTACACATCACTGAGAAGGTATATTAAGGTCATGTCCTCCTGCAACACTCCTAACCTTTGCTGTAGCAGATGCTTTCTGAATCCAGTGCTCTCTGTTCCCAAACAAGCCTACTGACTTTGAAAAAACTATTCTTTCCATATTAGTTAGGTAGACATAGTCTTCATTTGCCAGTTTAGAAAGTCAAAAGGTCTACAATCATTGAAATCATCTGTGGTAGGGGTCATTTAAAGATGTTCCCATCTCTGTGTTCCTTCTGGCCAGCAAAGTGTTAGTTCTACATTGTGATTCTCATCCAATGTGACATCCCCCACAAATCCATCAGTGCTCCTAAGCAAAAGCAAGAATAAAAATCCCATTCTACCCAAGGAAATCTCAGCTTCCACAGATACACTAAGAACTTAAGGTACTTCAGTACTTTTCATTCTCTTTGATTACAAAAGTTAAGTGACTTTTGCATAGCTGAATTCAAGAGAGCTCATGGGACACCTGCTCTTTTGCCAGAGTTCTTTACTGCCATAAAATTGTAAGAAAACAATCACCATTCAGCTTCTCTAGAACTTCAGGCATTTCAGTCCTAGTCCTCAATAGAACAAGGGACATTTGGACATTTTCTGTGGACACTTTTGTCATTATCTTCCTACTAACACATCAAGGCAAAATAAACTAATGATTATGTCATCAAAACAGTATTACTTTCTTGCACAGGAAAGAAATGTTATGGTAGGTAAATCGGCAGGTCAAAGAAAGCTGAAAACTGGTGTAGTGCATGGTTTTAGAGAAAATGTAGTACTTAGAAATTCAGAATGTAGAATTTGGAGGCTGCCACTGATCACGGGAAGGCCCATCTTCAGCAGTGCCATCTCATTTTAGTGCATTGCTGCTGTACCAGGTTGACTAAAGGTGGATTTGCAATGAGTGTTATTTGAAAACAACTTAAAGGAAAAGCAGGCTATTTGGGTCAAAATTCCAAGTTAAAGTCTGTTGTTGAAGTAAAGCCAAGGCGGCAGGAACAAGAAGAAACCAGGAACACTGCATTCAATGTATTAATTAATTAATGTTTGCATTGACTGCTCTTTGTTCCTGGCTATAGATGTGATGTGATCAATTCCCTCAAGCCCCTGCTTCTGTGACTATCTTGCTTTGACAGACTGCTCCTGGAACTGTGAACTATGATAAATTCTTTCCCCCTTAAGTTACTTCAGTCATAGATTTTACTACAGTATCAAAAAGAAAAAAACTAGGACAGAGTGATTCTTTGTCTATATGCTATATTTTAGTGTACAAAATTTTCATACTTTTAAACTATTGTAAAATAATTTCTTAAGTTTTGATTATGATGTCTATGAGATAACTGAAAGCACTAGATGGGGCATATCATTTGGAGAATAGAATCAACAGAATTTTTTGACAATGCAGGGATAAAGTACATAGCTGAGTCAATATAGCTCCAGAAAATGAAAAGACAGATTCAGAAGACACTGGAAATATAGAATGTATGGCCTTTATTAGCATAATTGCTCACACACAAACCTGGATATCAAATTACAATGCCCGGTGCTGGAAAAGTAGCTTATGGATTTTCAAGTATATTATTATCTGTTGAAGTGCAAGACACTTTAGAAAAATAAAACTGCTTCCTAAAAGTGGCACATAGATATTTTCTAACTCATCTGCATGGAGTACATTCAGTAAAACATAGCCCTTTGAACTGAATTGATTTTGTTCTTTCTATTAATGAGAATGGAAACAATTTTATTAGGTAGTATAATCAATATACTAATTATGATATGTTAGAATTGAAACATTAAAGTATTGAGAATCATTTTTCATGTTCTCAATAATTCTATTCTTTATTAGATACTCTTAGTTATTACCATTTTCTTCCAAAACAATGCAAAATAACAAGAATAATGTTATGATTACATAATAATTGAAGACATACCTTATTAAAAGAAGCCTTTTATGCTAAAAGAAAATAATCTATTTTCTTGATCTTACTAATGATAATTTAACACTTAATGTAATTTTTATATGAGTTTAACTTCACTTTTCTGAAAACAAAATGAAGAAAGCCTTTTACTGTGATTTAAGTTCAACAATGAATATATAAATGAAATGTAAGTGATCTTGCAACCAAATTCCTAACAAAGAATGAAGTTCCTTATTTATTCCTAGCCTCGACTCTCTGTAACAGTTACCAGGAACACTCACAATTAAAGTAATTAAATAATTATGATTTGAATATTTATAAAACTCTAAATAGTTTGCCTTTAAGATCAAGATGACATACAAACTGTGCATTCAAATCCATCATTTTAAATGTCAAGTTCTTAATTTTTTCCATCCAGTGGAATGAAGGATTACACAGGATATCAAACAGGCTTCTGGTCTATCCCATGAACTACCTGTAGGATATGAGATTTCTATCTGGGGACACTTCACAAATCTAAAGTTTTTCCTGAAGAATGTGTTTAAGAATCGAACACTTTTTAAAAGAAAGAAAGAAACAAACAAAAAAGAATTTGGCAAGTTTAAGACAGAATGTGAAAGATATAACCACAGAAGGAACAAAATCATTACAATTGCCATCTTCTTCATTAGTCTGTATCATCTCTGTGCTTTTCTGTTGAGTTTATCTCTCCAAAGTCTCCAGAGAAGAAAATAATGTCTGAGGACAAAGTTTTTCTGTAACTAAAAAGACTAATACACTAAGGTTGATCCTCTGCATTCTTAGATTTTACTTCTTTTGGGTTTAAGTTTAAAATCATTACATACATATACAACACAGTATAACAGTTGTTTGTGTAGCATTTACATTATATTATATATTATCAATAATTGAGTAAGGATGAGAAATGTTCAAGAAATGTTTATGGGCTACATAAAATTACTGTCATTGCTATATAGGGCCCTTAGCATCATTGGCTTTTGGTATTGGTACACTATGGATACATAAAAATGACAAGACAAAAATTTTTTATAACAACATTAGCACCCTCACAACTCTACGTCCAGTACTAAACTGAACTACAATTTCAGTGTTTTAGGGTAGGTATTAGGAAAAGAGAGTTGAACAAGATTCCCTTCAGAAGCCTTGAACTGGGAAATGAGCAAGCAGTTTCCTCCAAAAATAGAAGTCATTCATCACCACAAGCTACCTAGATAACAAGAGAAGACCCTAAGAGAGAAATACACAGTTCCTCTTAGGAAGGAGAAAAAAAAAAAGACAAGATCTCCTGAGTAAATTAGGAGGATGGAGGTCAGTAAGAGGGTTGAAGGGGAGGGGGAGGAAAGAAAAGGAGTGGGGAAAATTCTATAGTTCAATTAAAAGCAATAAGTTGTTTTTAATTTATAAATATATTATAATATATAAAATTTATATGTGTATTATATGTAAAATATATAAAATTATGTATAAATAATTTTTTAAAGATGGCATTCATCAGTGGCAATAGAGCATAGGTAACATTCTAGAAACTCTGCTGACAACTAGGGACAGTATTCATTTAAAAGCACTAACATAGCAAAGCATTACAGAAGACATGACTTTAACAACAAAATTAATTTCCTCATAGCACTAGAAGTTAGATGTTCAAGGTCAAGGTGGCAAAGTAGTTTTCTTCAAGGTTAATTATAGTTCCAGGGATTTCTTCTTGACTTTCAGATGGCCTTTCTTTTGGGGCTAACACACATGAACACCCATCCGTGTGAATGTTTCTTTGATTTCCCCCTCTTATGAAAAAAAAAAAAAAAACAATATGATGGATTAGAGTTCTTACACTAAATAGTTGTTTAAGTAAAAATTCTTGTCCAATGGTGTTGTCTCCAAATACAGTCCAGTTTGAAGTATAGGGTATAGGGGGTGTTTAACATTCAAAAGAACAGACACATTGTAACCAATAGTAAAAGTCAAATATATATTAATTCTGTCTCTACCTTTAACATTATAGAAAACAATGATTTCATTTTAATCCTCTCTATGTTCTTCCTGCAAGATTAGAAAGTGATGTTTTAAGTAAACTGTAAAATTAAAGCAATTTGTATTCTTATTACAAATGGTAAGTACAAATTTTGCTACATAAAATGTATTTATGTTAAATTGAATCACTATGGTTATATCAGATAATGCTGTATTTTGTTTCCATTACACTATGATTGAATGGAAGTGACATACAATATTTCAAAAGTGTGTAAAATTTCACCCTGTGACATCTTCAACATGATTTAATGAGGAAAGCACATGGCAGGGCTTACTAGAAATGGTGCAGCTTGTTTATTCCTTGAAAGGTACATATACAAATATTTAGCATCTACTACTAGAGCCTTATTAAACCTATAGATTAAAGAGTCACTGTTTGCAGTGTTTGGAAATGTGTTTTATTTAAGTTACTTTTCATAAAACAATTATTCCAGAACAGTTATGAAAGAACTATCTCATTAAATGACTTTTGACTGTGAAATTCTCACAAGGTCAATATTTGTATATATATAAAAAAACTTTTAAGTAAAAACAGCAGCCTACTTAATATTATGATAAAGATAAGTCTTATTTATTCATATAGAAATATTTAGACTATGGGGTATTATTCTACAATTTACATTCAAATAAATTAAGATACTTGCTTCTGATGGGATTTATGGCTCATACATTTCATCTTTTGCTACCATACTTTTTCTGCTTAAATGTTGCTCAGAGAAGATATATTAGAAGGAGAAACAGCCTATCTAATCTAGTAAACACTAACGTGTATATGAGTCTAAGTAACAACTGTTATCTGTTAAAGTCAGTATTCTAACACCCCACAAATTGATTATGAAAAAAATGTAGTGAATTTTAGAGCCATGGTGTGAACTTCTGTGTCAGGAAAGGATGGTGTGTTCACAAGGCTTTCTGTGTCACTGTCATCAAATGACTAGATCCAAGATTCTTTGGTGATTTTGTATTAAAAATAAACTAATGACTAAATCAGGATAAAAAATAATAATAAAATGTTGGTATCACTTTAATTTTCAAAAAAGTAGAAGGTATGTTTGTTTCTCTCTATATGTAAATATACAGTAACTAAAACTGTAATACATTTTTAAATTTCTATTTTGGAAGACTCATTTTCCTAAAGAATGTCTTTCCCTTAACAAAGATGAGGCTTCTGTTTAAAAATAACACACACACATACCCCTCCACTCACTCCCTTTGCTACATTTTCTTGTATAGAAAGAACCTTACATAGAGTCAAATGATGGAGGAAGGTCATTAAACAATAAAGAAACTGCTTGGCTGGACCTGATAGGTTAAAGCATAGGTGTGAGGAGTAAACAGAATAGAATTCTGGGAAGAAGAGGAAGTGAGGTCAGACTCTGCTCTGCTCCCAGAGAGACCCAACAGCTCTGCTCTCTGGAGTAGAGACTCCAGGCTCTGCTCTCCCAGGCAACTCCGACCCAGGATGGACGTAGGCTAGAATCTTCCTGGTAAGCACACCTTGGGGTGCTTACACACATCATTAGAAATGGGCTAGTCCAAGTGCGAGAATTAGCCTGTAAGGGCTAGAGTTCATGGGTCAAGCAGTTCTTAAATGAACACAGTTTGTGTGTTGTTATTTCGGGCATGAGCTAGCAGGCAGCCGGGGTGCTGGGGACGCAGCCCCGCCACTCCTATTTCAACAGTCAAGTATTAAAATTAGGGTGAATGATCTACCAGACATATGGCAACATATGCAGTAGATGTGGAATCTATTTCCACTTCCCCATAAGAGCAATTTGAGTAGGCATTCAGTGTGTGTCAAGGTGCTATACAGTAGTGTAGGTCTCCAACCTTTGTTTATCTACTTTCTTTGTGATGTGCTAATGTGTGATTCCCCTCTGTATGCTGTGAATGTCATTTGTTAATAAAGAATCTGCATTGGGCCTATTGCAGTGCTGAATAGGGCAAGGCAGGAATTCCAAGCAGATAGAGGAAGAGAGAGTAGGCAGAGTAAAAGAGAAGCCATGTATCCACTACAGGAGACAGATGTTGGATGCTGGGCAGAACCTTATCGGTAAGCCACAACCAGTTGGCAATACACAGGTTAATAGAAATGAGTTAATTTAAGATGCAAGAGCTAGCTAGGAATATAATAAAGTGATTGGCCAAGCAGTTTTGCAATTAGTATAGTTTCAGTATAATTATTTTGGGCCTGGGCAGCTGGGAAACAAATAAGCAGCCTCTGACTACAATATGTTACAAAGAGAATCCACATGTCTCATCTGCCACCAGTTGCATTTTACTGCAGAAGGTTTCTCCTTGCCCATTGGCTTCCAAACTGATATTCTACCAAGTGTGTCATATTATATTTTGTAACGGCGTAAGCGATTGCAGACAGATTGTCAAAATATAGACAGCTTCAATGGAGGAATAGACTTACAGAACCACCGTTCCCATGGAGACCAGGAAAGCAGAAGCGAGCAACGGGAGCATGCTCGCCAAATTTATAGGCAAACTTTAGCCTGAGGCGAACACGCCCCCTAAGGGGTGGGACTTATCCCTACAATATTTATACTTCAGCATCAAGATCAGCAGACATTATACAGTTTCTGTAATGTGTTAATGCTGATTAACTAAATTTAAGAACAAGCAAGCTATATTTCATCAAGTGACAAATACTATACTTCATCAATTTGATAAATTTTCAACTAATCCAACCAGTTTGTTACTAGTGAGAATAAATTTCTGTGATCTTCCTCAGTTATGTTATAACATAAGGAGATACCTGTATAAATCTATACAAGTGTAGAATGCATCTCCAAATAATCTATACATTGAAATGCTAGATAACATGATTAATAAAAACATTTATGATCAAAGTGAGTTTGGATTGTGAGATTTTGGTTCAGTTTGTTTGTTTATTGGAAACAAAAGCCAGAGGCTTATGTTTGTTATGCAAGTTGTGTACCACTGAAGTAAATATTCAATCCCAAACATTGGGTTTATGAATTTATCTTTTCAGTGTGAAATGTACCCTTTTTTGATATAGATTTGTGAATTTGATGCTTTTAAAAATTCACAGAACTATCACTTCCTTGCTCAATCTGTATATTACAGACGTATCATCAGCGCTGTATATGTGGCTCTACAGAATTTAGCTATTTGATCTACTCCACAGAATACATGTGCTCTGACTGGTTCACATTATTCAAAAATGCTTGCTGCTTCTAGCAGCCAGTGAGTTTTCCCCACAAACACAGATGATCCCTCAGGATTCAGACCCTAACATATTATACCCAGCATTTATTTAATAAGAAGCTCTAAGGTATATCTTAACTCCCTTATGAGCCCTTACTTTTAAGGGAACCAAGATTATGTACCAAAATAAAATATGAGTGAACTATTTTAGAATACTTTCAAAGCATGAAGAAATGTATTCATAAATTCATAAATAAAATTAAAATTAAAAGGTACCTAAACTCCACTTTTCACAGAAATAATACTATTTACAAATTCAGTAATAGGGATAACATTTCTTTGTATTTTCTCAACCTTGTATATAGAATTTTGTTTGTGAAACAGAACAAATGAATACTAAGAAAATACAGAATTTTTTATGAGTTTTCAAGTATTTCAATTCATTATTAATATCCAAATTGTTGAAAATGTGCAGTTATATAAAAATATTCACATACACATTATTTTTGATATTTTGAAATTTTCTCCCACTTATTTTCCCAAAGAGTAATGCACAAAGGGCTAAGAGTAGACTCATTAGATCATCAACCCTGTTATATATTATACATGGGCACATCCATGCAGCATGTCAGATATGACACACGAGCACACATACAACAGCTTAGGTGGCTTCAGAAATTATTCTTGGGAGTATAAATGTCCTTGCACTCATAGATAGCACTAGGAAAATCAAGAATATTAAACACGCAGCGTTATCTTTTCAAAGGAAAAGATGTACAACCTGTTTTCTACCCATTTCTGACAATGGAGGTGTTCGGTAGCTTAGGTGATTCTGGTGCTGTGTGTGTGGTGAGGCCACATCAAGTTCACACAAACAGGGCCAGAAATTGCTAATAGTCTAGGTGACCTTTGCATTATCTTTATAGCCAGGATTTCCCCAAACTCCCACAACTGGACTGAAGGTAGCTAAAGTCTAGATAATCTCTACACTATCTGTATGACCCAAACTACACCAGATCCTCCCATAGACCCTTAAGACAACACAGGTGGCCTATCTCTAAAACTCATCTTCATGTAAAAAATAACATGTACTTTAAGAAGAGTTTTAATCTATGCCTCCTTGTCTACAGGAACATTTTTCTAAATTTTACTGTATTTTAATATTCTTACAATTAAGTTCTTGGTGTCACACTCTAGGAGTTTCAACCAGCACTGCCTGCTGAATTGTGTTGAATGGGACTTCCTTCTGACCTCACTGGGTAATTATCCTGCCACCCCTGGTGTTTTCAGAGACCCCACATATGGTTTTATTTTCCTTTTTGATAGACATTATTCACAAAGATCCTATGAGTACCTTTCTTTCCAGGGAATAAAGAACAAAGTTATTTTTCTGTTTATATACATGCTTGTGAATATGTATTCAATATGCTTGCATACCAATTTAAAAAAATTATTTTGTTAGCGTTCAGACTTTTTCTTTTTCTTTCTCTCTCTCTCTCTCTCTCTCTCTCTCTCTCTCTCTCTCTCTTTCTTTTTTTTTTATGACAGGGCTTCTCTGTGTAAGAGCTCTGACTGTCTTGGAACTAGCTTTTGTAGACCAGGCTCGCCTGAAACTCACAGAGATCGACCTATCTCGAACTCCTGAATTCTGGGATTAAAGGCATGTACCACCACTGCCTGGAATGCCTTTAGACATTTTAAATTTAGGATGTTCATGCTTAGCAAAGTATACACAAAAAATATTTCTGTGCTTTCTTTAGAGGAATGTAATATATGTCTTCCCAACAAAAATAGTAGCATCCTTTATATCAAGACAAAATACATGTGCTGCTCTAATGAACCAGTTATAAGAATGTGCTACCATAGTCCCACCAGTATCAATATTGGAAGCAACTTGAGGCTACAGAGCAAAAATATTTGATTATTTCTAATCTCATAGTTAAAAATATTAATTATTGGAACTTATTTGTAATGCATCCTTGATTTTGTCTCAATTGTTATTAAGAGCATCCTTATTTTCTACTGTGATTTTAGGATTTGAAATTAATATTTTGTTACCATTGCCTTAATTTCAACATATCAATGACTATTTAAAATGCTTGCCTTTTTTCTTTTCACTTATCATCACATGTACCAAAATTTATGACTTTCAGGGTCTTTTAACTGTTTCATTTTTCAGACCATCACTCACCAATTCTATACAGCTTCCTCGACTTCTTGTCTACACTTTTTTAAAACTCGTGATTTGATTTTGGGTTTACTCCAAGTCTTTTGTTTCTCTTTTCTAGTTTCATAGTGGATATTTTCATGTAAATAACATAATGTGGTTTTATCTGTCTAAATTTTAACTTTACCCCTCCTGTTTTAATGATGTTTCACTCCGAAATTAACTGGTTAAGTGACTGTCTCTGGTTGGGTAATCTAGAATATTTTGAGAGTTCCTATAAAACAATTTTCTAAAGTGAATGTCATCTCATCATTTCCTTTTCAATCACTTCTGCATACTTAGCCCTCTTTTCTTTCAATGTCGTCATCCAGTTCAATATATCATGTCTGAATTTATTGCATTAATATTCTAATTGGTCTCTGGGATCTCCCACTGTAATCTTTTCATCACTCTCTTGCCAGTTTAATCTTCTTAATATTATTTTCTGTAGCAGAATGCCTCCAATGACCTTCTACTCTAGCCAAAGTAATTTATCCCCTATTTTGATTATTTGTCTGAATATATGTCAGCAATTATATCATCTTACTCTCCTGAAATGCCCTTTTTCACTCTTTGCTTTTATCTCCCAACATTCTGCTAAGATTTTGGTCCATTTATTTCAGAAGTTTTGCTTGGACATTGTCTTAGTTATGGTTTCTGTTGTTATGATGAAACACCATGACCAAAAGTAAGTCTAGGAGAAAAAGGTTTATTTGGTTTGCACTTTACCAAGTCCCTGTTTGAAGGAACCCAGGATGGGAACTCAAGCAGAACAAGAGCCTAGAGGCAGGAGCTAATGAACAGATCACAGAGGGGTTTGGGCTCTTTCCTATTAATCACTAATTAAGAAAATGCCCTACAGTCAGATCTTGTGGAGACAACTTTCTCAAATAAAGTTCCCTCCTTTCAGATAACTCTAGCCTGTGTCAAACTGCCATAAAATTAGCCAACAGAGACATCACTAAATTTGTTCTTCCTTAATATGTCTTTCTTAATGTTAAAAATATTCCAGACACCTTAAACTTATATGGGAAGGAAGGATCAAGGACTTTTACATATACTAAGTATCTTTGTCAAATCTTAATTCAACAATGCCACAGAACACATTCCCTTATGATATTCAACAAAGTGATTGAGAAAAATAATGATGGAGAAATGAGATCATGTGATTTTGTTTTTTTCTGAACCAGTGTGTCTGATACAGCTATAAGGCACGGCTAATAAACTAGTTTAAAGTGAACCTATGGAGACATAGAGAAAAGGTTCTTTGTAATCTGTAAGCCAAGAAGGAAGTTCTCGGGAAAACTACAGGTGTCAAATTTAGAATCTAGACTTGAAACCTTCAGAAGTGTGAATGATACATAGTAGGTGGTATTTGATATAACAAACTTAACAAAGAAATTCAGCTTGGAAAATGACTTATTATTGGTTTATTGGTATTTAGTTCATTGAGAGTCTATAAACTTTTTTTTTTTTTTAAATCAATGTTGTGACAACATCCTCAAGTTGAATGAACCCTTCGGATAGCATCTTTTTAAAGTTCATGCATTATGTTCTTAAAGGGATGTGTAAGCTATACAGAAAAATTAAACCTTGTATCTATTTACAACCATAAAACTACCGTCTATGCAAAATGGGAATATACTCACTGCTCTGAAAGTGCTTCACTATATTTTCTTCACTCATACACTTTCTTTTTTAAACAATAACCAATCTAACAGAATATTATATATTATTTTGAATTTAAGTTGTCACACATTTTTAAGTGGGTGAATACTGCTTTCCTGATTTCATTCAAAACTAAACTGGAATAAAAATGAAATTACTTAAGTAGTCATCCATTTTCTTCTTATAATAGAGTTATTTTCCTAGTCCCTTTTAAGATTAGAAATAATATGTATGTTTTTCTTTTCATTGTTCTAAATACTGCTCTGAATATTTATACAAATACTCAAAATGTCAAGGCTGATTTGAAGCAGTTATTTTTGTTTTTGACATTCTCAGTGTAAGTAATATATCAACTGGAGGCAGCAACATATACTAAATAAAAAACCCTAAAATGAACTAAAATCTTGGTTATTTCTACAATGGTTATTCTTTTCAACCATGAAGACTTAGAACTAAATTTCAGGCATTATTATGCTTATGTGCTTAAAATTTAAATTATAAACCTTTACATGGGCTCCTTTTAGATGAGTATAAAACATAGTTAATGTAACTTTACACCACATTGCTTTGTTTGTGTTTCTATTCTTTTTTTCAAGATGCTTTCAGTTGTTTTCTTTTCTTTATTATTTATATTGAGTTATACATTTTTTCTCTGGTCCTCTCCCTTCTTCCCCTCTCTTCTTTTACCCTCTTTTATAACCCTTAGCTCCCAATTTACTCAGATGACCATGTCTCTTTCTCCTTTCTATGTGGTACCATGTATGACTCTCTCAGGGTTCTCTTCGCTGTCTAGGTTCTCTGGGGTTGTGGACTGCATTCTGGATTTTCTTTGTTTTATGTCTAAAAGCCACTTATTAGTGAGTTCATATTATATTTGTTTTTCTGGGTCTGCGCTACTTCACTCAATATGGTTTTGTTTTTTTTTTTTCCTAGATCCATCTATCTGCCTGCAAATTTCAAGATTTCATTGTTTTTTTTTTTACCACTGAGTAGTATTTCATTGTGTAAAATGTACTAGATTTTCTTTATGCATTCTTCGATTGAGGGGCATCTAGGTTGTTTCCAGGTACTGGCTATTACAAATATTACTGCTATGAACACAGTTGAGCACATGTCCTTGTTATATGAGCTAGCTTCCTTTGGGTATATACCAAAAGTGGTATTGATGTATCTTAAAGTGTATTGTTTCATAATTATCAGAGAAATCACAAAACTGGTTTCCAAAGTAATACACTTCCACCAGCAATGAAAGAGTGCTCCTCTTATACATCATTTCCAACATAAGCTGTCTTGAGTGAATGGCTCTTGGCCATTCTGAGAGATATAAGATTCCATCTCAGAGTTGTTTAGATTTGTATTTCTCTGATGGCCTTTTGTTGTCTTATTGCTCTAGCTAGAACTTCAAGTACTATATTGAATTGATATGGAAAAAAGTGGATAATGTTGGTAATTCCCCTCTGTATGCTGTGAACATGTTATATTGGCATTGGTTAATAAGGAAGCTGCTTTCAGCCAATGGCTTAACAGATTAAAGCCAGGCAGAAAATCCGAACAAAGATGTAGAAAGAGATTAGGCAGATTTCAGAAGATGCCATGTGGCTGCTGAAGAAGACAGACACTGGTCAACCTTACCAGTAAACCACTAGTTTCATGGTAAAAGAGAAATTATTAGGAATGCATTAATTTAAGATGTAACAGTTAGTTAACAAGAAGCCTGAGCTAATAGGTCAATCAGTGTTTTAATTAATATATTTTTAGATCTGGGCAGGCATCAGTGAACAAGCAGTTCTTGTCTACAAGTGAACACCTTGTCTTGTTCCTGATTTCAGTGGGATCATTTTGAATTTTTTTCCATGGTGTTTGGTATTGTCTGTTGGCTTGCTGTATATTGCTTTTATTATGTTTAGGGATGTCCTTGTATCCCTGCTCTCTCCAAGACTTTTATCATGAAGGATAAAAGTGTTGAATTTTGTCTAAGGCTTTTTTAGCATCTAATAAGATGATTATTATTTTTTTCTTTCAGTATGTTTATATGGTGGATGATAACGATAGGTTATCACATGTTGAACCATCCTGATTTTTTTCTGATGTGTTTTTGGATTCAGTTTGCCAATATTTTATTGACTATATTTGCATCAAATGTTCATGAGTGAGATTGGTCTGTAATTATCTTCCTTGTTCATTTTCTTTAAGTTTTCCAGTTTTGTCAAGTACAGGTTTTTGAGGAATGATATGATGATTTTCTGGATTTCCTCTGTGTTTGTTGTTTTGTCCCCCTTTTTATTTCTGATTTTGTTCATTTGGATATTCACTCTCTGACTTTTGGTAACTTTGGAAAAAAGTTTGTCTATTTTGTTGATTTTCTTGAAAAATCAACTCTTTTTCTCATTGTTTTTTTTTGTATTGTTTTCTTTGTTTCTATTTTGTTAATTCCAGATTTCAACTTGATTATTTCCTCTCATCTAGTCCTCCTGGGTATTTGATTCTTTACTTTCTAGAGCTTTGAAACGTTTTGTTAATTTGTCTATGTGGGATTTTTGCAGCTTATTTATGTAGGCATTTAGTGCTATGAAATTTCCTCTTAACATTGTTTGCATTGTGTCTCCTAAGTTTGGATATGTTGTGTGGTCATTTTCATGCATTTTAGTAAGTTTTTAATTTCTTTCTTATTTCTTTCTTGACCCATTGGTGATTCACATGAGCAGTGCTCAATTTTCATGTGTTTGTGGGCTTTAGTGAAAGAATTTAGTAGGAATTAGTGTTGCTATTGAATTCTAATTTTAAGCCATGGTGATCTCTAGGGCCCGGGTCTGCCCTTGTTCCTGGGGTGCATTTGCGAAGACAGTTTCTGGTCAGCTAACTAAGCATCCTGTTTGTTCCTGTGTTCTCCCTGACCCACCTGGTGATTAGCTGCAGGGCATCAACTCCATTGTTAATTTGGTAATTTCCCACCTGCCTGGGCGGAGATCTTTGTGCAGCAGTTAGGTACATAAGGACTTCCCCAAGTCTGAATAAAAGGCATTAGGCTGATGGCCTTTCGAATGACCCAGGTCTCTTTGTGTGTTCTTTCAATCTCCAGGCCCTTGCCCGACTCCTGTAAGGTACAGTGGTGTGCGAACTGTACCGAGGGTGTAACACAGAATCGGGTGTTACAATGATCTGACATACAGGGAGTTATTCCATTTTTGTTTCTGTTGAGAAGTGCTACGTTACTGAGTATGTGGTCAGTTTTTTAGAAAGTTCCATGAGGTGTTGAGAAGAAGGTATCTTCTTTTATGTTTGGATGTCTGTTTTATCCATTCTGGTCATAACATTTATTAATTCTCTCATTTCCTTATTAAGTTTTTTTTTTTTTTTCTGACAGACCTGTCCAGTGGTGAGAGTAGGGTGCTGAAGTCTCCCACTATTAGTGTGTGGGGCTTAAATTGTGATTTATGTTTTAGTATTTTTTTTTTTTTTACATATGAGGGTGCCCATGCATTTGGGACATAGATATTTAGAATTGAGATTTCCTCTTGATGGATTTTTCCTGTGACAAATATGAATTGTCCTTTTTTGTCTCTTTTAACTGATTTCAGTTTGAAATATATTTTGGTAGATATTAGGATAGCTACACCAGCTTGTTTCTTAAATCCATTTGATTGGAAAATTTTTCCCAATCTTTTACTCTGATGCCTGTATTTGAGGTTAAAGTGTGCTTCTTTTATGCAGCAGAAGAATGGATTCTGTTTTTATATACAATCTGTTAGGCTGTGCCTTTGTATAGGTGATTTGAGTCCATTTTTATTAAGGGAAATTAATAACCAGTGCTTGCTAGTTACTGTTATCTTAGTTTTTGTTGTTGGTGATGTTGTTCTGTATGTTTTTCCCTGCTTTGGGATTTGCTTCTGTGAGATCATCTATTGTCTGTGTTTTTGTGAATGTAGCCAACTTCCTTGGATAGGAGTTTTCCTTCTATTACTTTGTATAGGGCTAGGTTTGTGGCTAGGTATTGGTTAAATCTGGTTCTGTCATGGAATATCTTGTTTTCTCCATCTGTGGTGACTGAAAGCTTTGCTGGGCATAGTAGTCTGGTCTGGCACCTGTGGTCTCTTAGTGTCTGCACAATATATCTCACCAGTGACTTCTGGCTTTTCTTGTTTCCATTGAGAAGTCTGTAATTCTGATAGGTCTGCTTTTATATGTTCCTTAGACTTTTTCCTTTTGCAGCTCTTAATATTCTTTCTTTAATTCTGTATGTTTTGTGTTTTTGATTATGTGGTGAGGGGATTTCTTTTTTAGTCCAGTCTATTTGGTGTTCTGTAAGGCTTTTGTATTTTATTAGCATGTCCTTCTTTAGGCTGGGAAAGTTTTCTCCTATGATTTTGTTGAATATATTTTCTGTGGCTTGTTGTGCTTCTTCTTCTATCTCTATTATTCTTAGGTTTGGTCTTTTCATGTTGTCCCAGATTTCCTGGATATTTTGTTTTAAGCTTTTGTTAGACTTAACATTTTCTTTGACTGATGAGCCTGTTTCCTCTATTGTATCTTCAGCACTTGAGATTCTCTCTTCCATCTCTTGTATTCTGCTCTTTATGCTTGTGTTTGTGGTTCCTGATCATTTTTTTTATATTTTCTGTTTCTATATTTCCCTCTGTTTGTGTTTTCTTTATTGTCTCTATTTCTATTTTCAAGTCTTGAATCATTTCTTTCAACTGTTTGATTGCTTTATCTTGGTTTTCTTTAAGGAACTTTTTGATTTCTTCCAATTATTTGTTTGTTTTTTCCATTTTTTTGAGGGAAATTTTCATTTACTCTTTAAGGGCCTCAAACAGTTATTTTTGGATCATTTTATTTTGCTTCATCTATATTTGGTTGTCCAGGTCTTGCTGTTATAGGGTCACTAGTTTTTATTGGTGTTTTGCTGTTCTTTGTGGTGTTGACTGTGTTCTTAACTCATCTACCCATCTTTTTCTCTGATTGGTGTAGTTGGGGTTGTGTCTCTGGTGATCAATCTTCCAGGTGCCAGTGGATCTAAGGCTCAGATGATTGCTCCTCATGGTGCAGGCAGGGCCACGGTCCAGTCTCTTTGGGGATCACTTGGTGTTCCTGGAGGTTGCTCAATGCTCCCTAGGATCACTCTGCAATACCAGGGTTTGTTTGGCCCTGCTCCCATGGAGGTTGATTGCTACAGGCTGCTTCTGCTATGGTTCTTGCCTTGAGCCTGTAGAGGACCCTGGCTTGGGCCCAGCCCTGCAGTGGTCACTGGATCAGGCCGGCTCCCTTGGAGGTCCCTGTCTAAAGCTTGGTTTCACAGAATTTTCTAGCTTAGCCATGCTCCCTCAGCTCCCTTGCAGTTGCTCCTGTGAGATTTTTTTCAGGCCTGCTCCAGTGGAGGTGACTGGATCAAGCCTGTCCCTCTGGAGGTTGCTGCCTCGGGCCTGCTCTGGCTGAGGTAGCTGACTCAGGCCTGCTTCTGCAGAGGTTGCTGACTCAGGCCTCTTCCACAGATGTCTCTGGCATGGGCCTTCTCCCTTGGAGCTCCCTGACTCCTGCCTGGTCCCACAGAGTTCTCTGGCTCAGGTCTGCTCCCTCAGTGGTTGCTTCTGTGTTCCTACTCCTGTGGCGGTCACAGGCCTGCTCCGATGAACAATTTCAATTAAATATTTCTTTATGGCATAATCCTTTTCTTTAGATAAAGTGCCCTATTACTGTCATTTCATGTTGATGCACTTGTTCTCTATAAAAATAAAAAGTTTCTTATATTAGTTAGTTAATTGGCTTTCTATCAGCAATTCATTATTTAAAGATTTTAAATAAATCCAATGTCAGATCTATTATAAAATGGTGTATAGGTGGTCATCTCTAGCTTCATTATAAATTATGCTGAATATTTCAAATAACTGAAATTTTACTGCCAAATAGGTAAGTATATTTTAATTCTGAATATTCAGCCTCCATTTTTTAAATGCAGAGTCCCTCTAGGTTCCTGATTTTATGATGTACAGATGATCCTCTTTTTTTTGCAGAAAATCAAAAGGAACAATAAAAGATAATCTGTACTGAAAAAAAATGTGTTAGCCAGAAAAACAAAAGCCATCTTAAGCATGCAATCCTGTTGTCTAGAGAATGGCTGCTTTGTTATAGTACTGCAAATGTTTCAACAGAGAAAATGCTGAAATGTGTCTGTAGGGTTGTAGGTGGTTAATTTGAATGAAAGGCTCCCTACCCTAATGTGCAATGATTCAGAATTTTCTTTTGCCAGGAGGTACATCCTGAGATGCTTGTCTAAAGCCATGAAGATGACTTCAGCACATCTTATGAGTGGTGTGAAAAGTATATCTTTCCTTGCAAGGGAAAATCATTACTTTGCATTGAAGTTGACAAAATGGCAATGTAATGCCAATCAAGAACTGATAATGTTTGTATGCTTATATTCTTTAAAGAAAGAGCTATAGACTACTGTTATTAGCCATGTACTGGTTTACTTAACTGTCAATGGACGCAGCCTAGAGTCAGCTGAGAAAACAGTTTCGGTTAGAAATTATCTATACCAGGCTGGTCTGTGTGAATGTTTATGGGGGACTGTCCTAATTGTCAGTTGAAGTGGGATGATTAAGAATGCAGGTGGCACCATTTAAAAAGTCTGGAACTTGAACTGTTTAAGGGAAAGTTAGCAAGAAAGTAAGCAGGCAGCATACTTTGCTTCCAACTGTGCATGTGATTGGACCAGTGTCTCAAGCTGCTGCCTCTCTGACTTCTCTGCAACAATAGACTGGAACCCAGAACTGAAAGCTGAAATAAATTTTCTTCACCAACATTGTGCTTGGTTGTGATTTTATCATATGAAAAAAAAAAAAGGAAACAGAACATTGTGTATTTCTACGACATTCCCTATTATTAATTTTTTAAATACTGTTTGTTTGAATGTAATTATTTATTGCCCCCTACCTTGAATAATCCAGTATGAAAATAGCACATTTCAACACACTTGGTGTATGGAAATTATTGTTTCAGCACTCAATAGCTGAGGCATCAAGACAAGCCTAGTCTACAAGAAGACTCTCTGTTGCAAAAAGGTAAATATTTCAATTAAAATAGACTCCCAGTGGCCCCATGCATACAGTCTGCTATGGCTTTCTATTTCTGATTTAGTAAGAGCATGAATGGATGAATAAAAAAGACAGTGAGTTCAGAGCATAAACAAGAAACTTCTTAACACGTACTTAAAGGAAATAAAAACAAGATGAAAGGACAAGATAATTCTGTAAGTGATTAAGATTTGGGGTTGAAGTTGTCAAAATATGATTTAGAAACACAACAAAGATCCCTCTCTCAAGGGAAGATACTTGCTGCTCTGAGTTGGTGCTCATGGAATATTCATAACATATGACCTGTAATGGATATCTGAGAAGAACCATTAAACCTCAATAACCTGTAGGCTTTTATGAAGATGGAAAGATTTACTTAGGAGAACTGTAGGTTTTGGCACCATACAGGGTTTCCACTAAAATGCTTCTTAGTACAGTCCATCCTATGAAACACTGTTTCCAAGTGCCTCATCCTCACCTTATTTTAAACAATGTACCACGCTCAAAGGTTTCAACACTTGAGAAAAACATACAAGGATTTTAACATTGTAATAAGGAAGCAGAACCTCAAGCAAAGAGTCAATTTTGTCTGTCTGGGAGGAAACCTCAGTTCAAAGGAGGGAACTATTTCAGACATCAAGAGGCAGATAGGAATAGTGAGGGCTGCATTCCAGGCAATGGGAGAAGTTTGGTCAGCAAGAGACATAACAACAACAATGTAGAAGGAGCTGCTGGCAGGCCTGTTTTTCATTTTGCCTGGCTCCCACATGGTTAGCTTTACACCCGAAATAACAACATANTGCAGCCACTGCCAGCTGCGAGCCGTTGAGGCAGGCGTTGACAGTGAAGAAGAAGGAACAGAGCTGCAGCCACGGGGCCATGGCCGGCACTCACCCAGTGGGGCCCTTCTCCACAAATTGTATTCTTTGAAACACTGCCTGGCCCATTATATCACCATCTTCTTGACTAATCTCATATCTTGCTTAACCTGTATTTAGTGATCTGTGTAGCACCATGAGGTGGTCAGCATGTCTGACCTGGCGGCTTGCTCCATTGAATCTGATCAGAGAGGAGAAGTATGGCATCTGGCTCACTTCCCTTCTTCCCAGCATTCTGTTCTGTCTACTCCACCCACCTAAGGGCTGGCCTACCAAATGGGCCAAGGCAGTTTCTTTATTAACCATTGAAAGTAACTCCTCCATCACAACAATAAAATTACAAGTATTTAAGACACTTGTCTTGAGCTACCTTGTTTACAACCCCAAAACCTGGACAATGAAACATTCCTAAGATTAGTGGCTGAATGTATTTTAGATGGCATATCTCAGGAGAATTCTAGGCATCACCTGAAGAGACAGGCTGAACAATGAAGACATTAAGAAAAATCACCAACTACAGAAGAAAGTAAACTATAGGATATGGCAACAGCACTTGAGATACTTCAGCCCTGTTATGAGAATGAATGATGGCAGATACCCAAAGATAGCATTGCTTGGAGAAGTGCACAGAATAGGGCCAAGAGGAAGGCCCCCAAAATGCTGGATAAGCAGCATAAAGGAAGACTGTGGAACCTTGGATATGACAGTAACATAAACATCTAGGACTGCTCATGATAAGAACAACTGGAGAACTGCCATAAATAGGCTGCCCATGCATACTTAAGCATTGGCCAGACATAAATGAATGAGTGGCCATACTCAATAGTTATTAAAGTTTCCCTGTTCTCCTTTTTGTGGACTCTTTCTGACTTTTATGTTTATGCCCCTCTACTTCCCACAGAAGGCTCTTGATGCACTATAATCAATCAAGTAAGTTTCTTCAGTTCCCAGTCTTTAATTTTATGAGTCCATAACATGATTTATCTTCCTAAATACCTACAAACTATTTTAGGATTTTACTTAGACATCACCTTCTTCTCTGCTGTCTGAAACTGTATGTAAAGTTTCTTATATTTTTTATCTATTTGTAATGTTATCAGTTTATAATATGCATCAATTTATACTTCATAGATTTATTTATACTCTTTTTTAAAAAAGATTTATTTTATTAATTATGTGTACAGTGGATCTATGTATATACAGTCTGCATTTATGCCAGCATGCCAGAAGGGGTACCAGATCTTATTACAGATAGTTGTGAGCAACCATGTGGTTGCTGGGAATTGAACTCAGAACCTTTGGAAGAACAGCCAGTGCTTTTAACTGCTGAGCCATCTCTCCAGCACCCCTATTTTTACTCTTTCAATTCTTTGTGTGTGTTTGAGTGTTCACACACACACACACACACACACACACACACACACACACAGTGCCACACCTTAGAAACCTAAAACAACCCCTTTCAGTCCCTACCCTCCACCCACCTTGTGGCAGGATCTCACTTGTTTCTGGTGGCACATGTTAGACCAGCTAGCTAGTGAGCTTTTGGGGCTTCTCCTGTCTGTACTCCTTCACTATATAAACACTGAGATTAAAAAAACCATGCTGCCAGGGCATACTGACTTTCTGTGGTTCTTGAAGTTCAAATTCTACTCTTTGTATTTATGAATCAAGGGCTTTTTTACCCACTAGATTGTATTCCCTACCTTATAAAGTTTCAAATTATAATATGTTAAGGAAATATATTCTATGTGTCAATTTATAATATTTTAAGATGATATATTTAATGTTAAAAGATTATACCACAAATAAATAAATAAATTCAGTACACAAAAGTTGAAAAATCATATGTGGTTAATTTATACCATTTTGGGCAATTTAGAGTTAGACAAATTTTTTTGACTTGTTTGTCTGCTCATTTAGTTTTATAATGTATACAATGAGATGTATAGTTACCCATTTTAATGTTAATTTAGGGATTAACTATAATAGGAATGTTAAATGCTTCTATTAAAGTTGACATTCCATGAACACTCATACTAGTACTGCTCATGTTCCTGATTCTAATGATCATAAAAGCTGTAATAATTTCTAGAAGGTCCTTTCCTGAAGTTGTAGACAATGCAGAATGGCCACTTCTCTAAGGTCCCAATCCTAAACTATGCAATGTTACTCACTACACCAATTGGTTCAGCTAACCATTCAAACTAAAAGTCTAGGAAGAATATACCATATTTCAAATATGTATCATATATTTGAGAAGAATGCTTCAATAAGAACAAAGTAGGTAAATTATTGGAAAATTGATTTGAGTGACATTTGCCTACTATAAACAACTCAGAGACAGTAATCTCAGCATGCTGACTGACAACTCGTGCTTCCATAACCAACCAACAACAGCTTCCTTGAACTGCTACATGCCTGAAATACAAAGTAATATCCAGTTTTCATTTTCACAGTACTTATATAAAAATTTATGTGCTTTATGAAATAACTAACTTCATCTAGAAATGCAAATTTCTTAACAGGAAAAAGCATCCTTATCTCTGCTCCCCTCAAGGTCTTCTGAAGATTCAAATTCATCTACAAATTTGTCACATAACTTTCTTTATAGATGTGAATGAATATAAAGTGTCTATGATGATATTGCTTATTATTTTATAATACATTTCCAGTTTTCATTTCATGTCTCACAGATTTTGATGGAGTGTGATAATGAAAACTTATTTCATGATTATTGTCTTAATAGAAATGCCAAAGTGGCTAAATTTGGTATTCTTCATTTCTATTTGATCATTTAATACACAGAAACATAAGAAAATTCCCATTTTGTAATTTTTAAAATAAGAGGTACTTTTCTGCTGATAGCCTAAACATTAGTCAGATATTTAAACATAAACACACACATACATACACACACACACACACACACACACACACAATCCCTAAAATAATTTTATATTAAATTGTACAATAGTATTCTCTTTGTGGTTTGCTGAGGTTTTATATAAATCTGTTTAATGGGTTAAGGAACTAAGCTAAACTCATGATCAAGATGACCAGACTAATGTACATGGTGAAATTTACCCCTTCAATCTTAATGATTGACCTTCTACTTAACTCACCATCATTTGCTCTCACTGCTGGGTCAGCCACTAGGCACCACGTACAATAAAAACAATGTTACCTAGTTGCAAAACTAGAAACTGAAAGAGCAATTCTATGAGCTATCTATGTTTCTTCATTTTTCTTTGTGCTCATGGGAAACCTGTCCTTGTCATTAAAAATACACATGACAGAAAAACATGTCCGGTGGTCTTTGACAGGAAGACGTATTCACTATGATGTCATACTCATTTCTGATATGGGAGGGTTTTCTGTTTTGAGTTGATTTCATTGGTTAATAAAACCATGAAATCATATAAATACTTCCTTGGCCCTTGATAGGATAGAAAATTAGGTAGGCAGAGTAAACAGAACAGAATGCTGGGAGGAAGTGAGGCAATCATCATGCCTCTCCTCTCTGAGCCAGATGCGATGGAGCAAGCCACCAGGTCAGACATGCTAAATCTTTCCTGGTAAGACACCATGGTGCTACACAGATTACTAAATATGGGTTAAGCAAGATATGAGAATTAGCCAAGAAGATGCTAGATATAATGGGCCAGGCAGTGTTTATATGAATACAGTTTGTGTGTTGTTATTTCGGGTGTAAAGCTAACCATGCAGGAGCCGGGCAGAACGAAAAACAGGCCTGCCCCCAGCTCACTACACATTTCCATGGCAATTCCCTGATCCACTGTGGAATTACTGTGTCCTTTCACCTCTAATGTCTAGGCCAGTATGAAGGGATGATGGTCCTGGACCTGTTTTAGTCACCCACTAAGCACAGTAAGAGCTGCTTTAATTGAATTCAAAGACTAAATTACACTTTTAACTAACTAAATGGCTTAATGAAACTTTCACATGGCAAAGCAGAGCCTGTTTACAGGTCACCAACCCCATTTCCTATCATTTAGAGCTGCATAGCTGGACCACACTTAGCCTCCTTACACTCATGTAAATATATATGAATTATATATTATATTGAATATATTATATTATATTATATTTATTATATATATGAATTCATTATATAAATGAATTCCAGGCCATGGTATACAAGCAGGTGTCCCAGTTGTAGAGTGGATGGCCTAGGACAATGTATCCTGGGTTTTTGCTCATGCTTATTTTTCTTTGGACTGATTAAGATTCAGGTAACTGGAAGAAAAGCTGACCAAAGCGGACACTGTCACATGGCCAGAACATGCCAGAACTTAGGTTTCTTTCATACTGATTTAAGATCCTCTTTTGGTCAGAATGTCTTGCTTTCCTACTATTGGTGAGAAATAAATGCCTTTTTTATTAGGCCATTGGAATCTGGAGTTTGTCTTCTCACTAGAATTCTCTCGGAATGCTCATAGAATATTACAAAGGCTATAACCTTCTGTGTGAATATGGGCAATGGGAAGTAATTACACAGGAGAAAAACCTGATAATGAAAAGCCAGGTGCCTTGTTGCTTCGTGCTCTAAAGAATAGAGATGTTCTAGCATAAATAGTAGGCTCAGAAGACAGCCAATTAGCACTCACAAAAAGAAAACAGGAAGCAAAAAGGGTGCACCTGACAATGAAAAGCTGGAGGAACGCTCACTGCAGCTGTCATTGAACTGATTCGCTGAAGGCAGCGCAATGAGATTCTGTGCAAACAAAATACAGTACTAAGAGAACAGCAATTAGAATCAGGAGTCCTTGAGTGAGTGAATAGGGCTAATGCTGTTTACTAGAATTTAAATTGCTGGGGGAGTGAGAGAAAAGAAACCCTACAAAGCACTTATGATTTTCACTCTGCAAACACTGATGGCAGACTAGATCCAACAAGCTGGGTAAAGCACAGGAAAAGTGAGGAAGAAAAGTCTACAAACTGCATTGATGGGGCTTCTCCTTTGAGTTTGCCCCCATCATCTCTTTCCATAGGGACTCGAGCTTTACTGTCCCTCATTTACTGTCAAAATGCTTAATAAAATAATTTATTATATATATGGAAAGTGAATAGCTCACCAGAGTATTTCATACTAATTCAGCTGTTATACATGCATCTTACAACACTATATGCAGAAGTAATTTACTGAGCATTTGATGCTACAAGAGAAAAACAGTTAAGATATACATTGCAGGAGCTCCATTCTGCTGCACATCAGTGTTCACAGCACTTCCATATGAAAGCTGAAAAAAATCCAAGGTCATTCTATAGAATTTATCAGCTGCTTAAAAAAATCTCTCGTGCTTACATTGTAAACATAGAAATGTGGTGATAGCAAAAGTCATTCTTTGTGCAGCTTAATTTATTTCTTCTCTATAAGCCAATCTCAAGTACATTTAATTTTGCTATATAAAAATTATTTGTAATAGCTAATATGATATACTTACTCCTTTTAAAATTATTGTGTGGCCAGATCTCAGCAGTGCATTTTATTAACAATGCCTTTGGTGGCATATTTTATTAAAGCACATAGTTATACTGTGTTATTACAATGATAGGTTTAATTATTTTGCTCCACAAAATTGAACTTAGAAAACTTAGTGTGAAATCTTCTAGCTCACCATGAAATGTACACAGGCAATTTAAAATAATCCTCTACTGAATATAATTAGTTTAAATCTCATCAAATGTGAATGGATTTAGTTAGATATGTAAATCTTCCCATAGCATGGAGACAGCAGGTGGAAATATTGCACCTTGGGTTTCTAAAAGTGATCAATTCTGCAGAAACACGAATCAGCATCTTAGATAATTGGGTGCCAAACTGTGTAATCAGGTGGCTGATTTTAATGCAACACAGTCTAGTTTAGGCTGTAGCTGTTAGTGTTTTATGAGGAATGGACTCTTAGAATCATACAGCTGGGAGTGTGAGGGAAAACTCTTAAGGAGAACATCCAGACTGACAAACTGAAGAAAGTTTGATTGAAAATGGCTATTGTCTCTGAACTATTTCTCAGATGGTGTCATAAATCCCGATACACAGTCTTCAAAGCCTGGAAGAAAGAAGAGCAGCAGTGTGAAAATGATTTCATGGATGGAAGTGAATTTCAACTTTTGTAATTTGAAGGGACCTAAAATATGACTTAAACCACAATGCTCTGAATTAATTTCCTTCAAGGGTCATTTTTGATAAGTGTCTCTAAGGCATGGAAGGTGGCATCTATCACACAAAGTTATGATCCAACAGATAAGATAGTTGAACTTTGTTCAATAATCTAGTGAGCAACATTGCCTTGTCTCTGATATGAGACATAAACTAAATTAAAAATATGGTACAGAATATAGACTTATTGTAGGGAATTCAGCAAAAATCAGGGCACACTATCTAAAGATGAGCAAGAAAATGCCTGAAAAGCTCCAGAAGACCAAAGCCTTGACCACAGTCATCAAAGTAGGATGCGATAGCACAAGTCTATAATCAGTTTTTGAGAGGCAGGAAGACTAAAGCTCATTTTTGGCTTAGTAATAAGGTTGAAACTAGGCTTGGTTATATAAGACTCTGTCTCCAGAAAGAAAAAAAAAAAAATCAGCCATTGCTATCATGAAGAAAGCATGCCATGTGAAGGTAGGAGCGTTAATCAAATCAAAATCACTGATTACAATTTCTCTAGGAACATCTCCATTGCAGTGATTAGCACATTGAAACTCTCTGCCAAACAAAATTAAGCTGCAGATGGGTTAGACTAGAGCAGGACTCATCTTAGGTCTTATATTCTTTTCCATAATATTTTTGTTGTAGAATATTATTTTAAGGTATGATGCTTTTGTTTATGCTGTGGAACATTTGTTTAATGATATAAAGATGTGCTGCTTTTGTTTATGCTGTATTAGTTTACCTCTGTGAAGCTGTTTATCTTTGCCTGTCTAAAATACCCAATGGTCTAATAAATAGGAGAAGAAATGAGAAAACAAGGAGAAAAGAGCAAGTTAGAACAAGGAGAGGAAGACATCAAGGGCCAGCCACCCAGTCATCCAGCCTCCCAGATAGCCACAGAGTATGAGTGAAATAAGATATGCAGTGGTCAGAAAAGGTAAAATCCCAGATCCTCAGGGTTGTTGAAATAATTTAATAAAAGTTTTCTACAAACAAGCCAAGCTGAAGCCAGGAATTTATAATTAATAATAAGTTTCTGTGGAGTAATTGATTTGGGAGCTGGGTGGTGGTCTCCCCAAAAGAGTAATAAGAATAAAAAAAATAAAAAACAACATTTTGACATTCCAACGTGGGGCTAGAGTAAAAATAAATAAATAAATAAATAAATAAATAAACTATAACTATAATTTTTACTGATTATCTTAGGGTTTTATTGCTATGAATAGACAACATGACTATAGCAACTCTTATAAATAAGAGAAGAAAGAATTTAACTGGGGCTAGATTACAGTTCAGAATTTTATTCCATTATCACAATGGTAAGAAGCATGGCAGCATGCAGACAGACATGGTGCTAGAGAAGGAGCTGAGAGCTCTACATCTTGATCAACAAGGATTAGAAGGAGACAGCGACATTAGGCTTAGTTTGAGTCTCTAAGACCTCTAAGCCCACCTCCTCAGTAGCACACTTTCTCCAACAAGGCCACACCTACTCCAACAAAGTCACACCTTCTAATAGTACTCCTCCTTATGGCCCAAGCATGTAAACATACGAATCTAAGGGAGGCATTCCTAGTCAAAGCACTATATTGATTATGTGAGAATTTCACATCATAAACTTTTAGCATTTTCAACCACTCTGGTCCTCATCACTCCCCTCTCCCCCCCAAAAATATAAGAAGTAAAAAAAAAAAAAAAGTCCAATTGGTGTTACCCATATAGTCACCAGAGCATGTCAAACTCCAGTGGCCAGGCTCTTAAAGAAAACTGAATGCTTTCCACCACACACATGCCAGATGCAATCAGTTGTGGATAGCTATACTTTAACATCCTTAAGAGCTCTCTGTCTAGAGTGTTCATTTTGGGGGGAGTGGAGTTCAGTGGGAGTAGAGGTTGTCATAGAAGTCTATGTTCCTCTTTCTCAACTGTGAGTACACAGTCAATAATATCAAGGCAAAAGTAGCTTGCTTTCCCTTTACAGTCAGCGGGAGCACAGATCATGTCTCATACATGGTTTCTGGCAAGAGGGAGAACCACAGCACATTAATACAGACCTCAGCAAGGTCTCTTTGCAGTACAGACAATTGACATCAACTCAGCCATCTGCCACTTCGCAAGCCCTGGGCACCACCACAGCCCTCAGTCTCAGCTCAGGCCAAGGATATCAACATGGGTTCAAGCTGCAGCACAGACCATGGATGCCTGC
This sequence comes from Alexandromys fortis, assembly GCF_014885135.2. Lineage (NCBI taxonomy): Eukaryota > Metazoa > Chordata > Mammalia > Rodentia > Cricetidae > Alexandromys > Alexandromys fortis. The sequence goes on along the minus strand of NW_026068158.1, from coordinate 382,353 downwards.
ATGGCCTTTGGTGGTAACACAGGCCACTGACATCAACATAAAACCATAGACCCAGATGTGGCTGCCATGGCACCATGAACCCAAACATCACAATGGTCTCAGGCTGCAACACAAATCACAGACACCTGCATGGTCTTGATGGTAACATGACCATTGACCTCAACACAGACTCTAGCTGCAGTAGGACCACAGATCCAGACATGGCCCTTGAACATGTCCATGAACATGAACATTATCCACTGCCTCAGGTGGCTGCACAGACCACTCAAATCAACAAGGCTCCCCAGTGGAAACATGGCCTATGGATATCAGGATAGCCTTAGGTAGTGGCCCAGGCTAACAACACCCATATGCCCTTCTGTGGTAACTCAGAGCAAAGACATTAACATGGCTCCTGGCTGCTAGAAGACCACAGGCATCCACACATGAACCTTGGCTTCAACACAGCAAAAGTGGCCTCCAGAGGCAATGTGGACCGACAACAGAGGTCTTTCAAGATGGTCCAATCAGATAATGAACCATTCTTCACCTTGGATATTTTGTCATTGATCAGAGGAAGGGCAAGTATGCAGGTGGGAAGCTTATGCTGGGGGCTTAGTTGATTGCAAGCTCCAGGCTGTTGTACACCACCCTGGTGGCTATACTCGGCAATGACACATTCCCTAGTCCATTGCAAGCTTCTCTCATACCTATCACCTCTGTTTTGTCTCCAGACCCACTTCTCTACAGTACTAAATCACTGCTTTGTTCCTCTATCTTTCCCACCTCTACATCCCATATTTGTTCATCATAGTGGCATTGGAAACCGGAGTGTGTCACACAGTATATAATTTTGTCCATACAGCTTTACATGTAAACACTCATTGCAATGAGTCATTGTTCTGGTTCAAGGTTTCTGGCTAATGACACAACATAAACCTACTCTGAGACTTGTCCCAGATATTCTGTTCAGATTGCCCAGAATCAAGGTGATCTTGTGTCTAGACAAAGCTAGAGGGCAGGTTCATTACAAACTCCAGGCTACTGCACACATCCCTGCCTTCTATGTCGGCTGCCCCAAGGCTCAGTGGGCTCAACCTTTGTGCTTGCAGGCTGCAGGTAGAACCACTGTCCTGTCTCCCAGAAAGGCAAGTCGGCTGAAGCTACAGTGACTTCATTCTGGGGCTGGCCAATGAGCTTAGGACTAGCTTTATTCAGTAATGATATCTGAGTCTTCAGTATTGGCTCCTCCACTCACTCCTGCAGTTCGTTGATGGAGTAGATGTTGAGGTGAACTGACTCAAAGTTCTGGATCTGGGCATGGATGGCAGCTGAGTTGGTGAGCACAGGCCTGTCTCTGTGGTGCCATTTGTGGGATTGTCTATGGTCTTTCAATATTAACTAAGAGGGATATATACCAATCTATAGTTAGTTAGCCATGTAAGGAAAACTTATAAACTCTCAGGACTAAACATATGAAGATGTGAATTGACTCTCAAACTATATGACATGTAGATTATTGTTTTGTTTTGCTATATTTTGTGTTATTTTTATACATTTTTTGATATCTAGTCAGTAAGTTCTGTATTTAAATTGTTTTTGAATGATATCTCAAATAGCAACCAATAGGTAGCTCAAATAGTGAACTGATCAAAGGGAATTCAAGGCATTGTTCAAAAAATATTCTGTGGTTCGATTAGGAATAAGGTTGCTTTTTGTGTTACAAATGTAGCACAAAATGGAGATATTTTGATCAAAAATTTTGATAATAAAATTAACAAATTGATGTAAGATAAGAGGCCTTATCACACAACAAAAGTATATGCTCTACTATGTTTATAGCAGCATTGTTTGCAATAGCCAGAACCTGGAAACAACCTAGATGCCCTTCAATTGAAGAATGGATGAAGAAAGTATGGAATATATACATATTAGAGTACTACTCAGCAGTAAAAAACAAGGACTTCTTGAAGTTTGCAGGCAAATGGATGGAAATAGAAAACACCATCCTGAGTGAGGTAAGCCAGACCCAAAAAGAGGAACATGGGATGTTCTCACTCATATTTGGTTTCTAGCCATAAATAAAGGACATTGAACCTATAATTCGGGTTCTTAGAGAAGCTAAATAAGAAGGAGAACCCAAAGAAAATCATATAGGCATCCTCCTGAATATTAACCTTCATCAGGCGATGAAAGGAGACAGAGACAGAGACCCACATTGGAGCACCGGACTGAAATCTCAAGGTCCAAATCAGGAGCAGAAGGAGAGAGAGCACAAGCAAGGAACTCAGGACCGCGAGGGGTGCACCCATACACTGAGACAATGGGGATGTTCTATCGGGAACTCACCAAGGCCAGCTGGCCTGGGTCTGAAAAAGCCTGGGTCAAAACTGGTCTCGCTGAACATAGCGGACAAGGAGGACTACTGAGACCTCAAGAACAATGGCAACGGGTTTTTGATTCTACTGAACCTATTGGTTTTGTGGGAGCCTAGGCAGTTTGGATGCTCATCTTATTAGACCTGGATGGAGGTGGGTGGTCCTTGGACTTCCCACAGGGCAGAGAACCCTGATTGCTTTTTGGGCTGACGAGGGAGGGGGACTTGATTGGGGGAGGGGGAGAAAAAGGGGAGGCGGCGGTGGGGAAGAGACAGAAATCTTTAATAAATAAATAAATAAATTTAAAAAAAAACCTTCAAATGAGTCAATGATTAAATGCAAGCTTAGTGAAGATAATCAGAGTGCGCAAGTTGGAATAAACTATGTTAGATATGTAGTTTTCATCAGTGGATTAGGGATTATTTGTACATTTTACAGGTAAATATAAAACAATGAGAAACAATAGTCTAATTATAGCCTGTGAATTGACTTAAAATTGTCCAACACACCCTTTCTCAACAGCATCAGTCTGAAATAGGGCACTGATTGATATATCTATCTCATAAGGATTTCAGCTAGATCTGAAGGTGTTGAAACTATTATGTTCAATCTGAGAAATTTGAAAAATGAGTCAACATCATTGTAAAAATGGGAGCCAGAGAGCAGAGCTTCTTTAAGTAAAAAAGAGAGCAAGGAGCTCTTGGAATTTGCTGACTCTTGGTTTGTGTTACCTAAATATTATGACAGTACAAATTCTAGATTTTAAAACTCATGGTGCAAAGAAAATTATTGCAAAACATAAAGGAATAGGATGGTGAAAACAGATACAAGGTCAAAAGAGCAAAACAAATGAGAAGGGGAGACTTGCGTACAATCCTTAAATAAACTGTAAGAAGTAAGGAATGTAAGTAAGTGAATGAGTAGGTGAAACAACACAGAACACAAGGGCTGGAGAGGTAGGTCAGCAGGTAGGAGCAGTGGGTGCTCTTCCAGATGACCCAGGTTTCTTTCCAGTACCTACACTGGGCAGTACACAAACTTCTGCAACTCCAGGCCCAGAGAATCTGATGCAGTCTTACATACCTGTGACTGATACTCACATAATTGATAATTTACACATTAATAAAAGTAAAATGAATTCCCAAACAAAATAAATAAAATAAAACTCAGAAAACAGACAGTAAGAGAGCTTCCACATGAAAGATGGTGCCAGGAATAGTACCAACTTACAGGAAAGATTAAGAAAGGAGAATATTTAATAAAGTAATTTTGGTAAAATGAGGGAGAGAACATTATTTATCAAAAGGAGTATTACCAGCAAGATACTTATGGTTAAAATAACAGGATAAATACATACACTTCCAAAGAATATTGAGATAATGATTTTTCATTAAAATGTTTGTAAGTACATAAGCATACCTGAGAAGAAAGGAAAAAAAAAATCAAAAGAAGAGGGAATATTGGAAGGAAACATGTGAAATTAATGAAGCCAGGTACTCCAGAGAAGAGGAATAAGGAGGAGTTCAAGGACAGGAACTGTATAAAGTTAGAGGAGAAATGATGCCATCAATGATAGATGTAAAAGAAATTAGAATTATACACTTAAACACTGCATGATCAAATGCATAGCTTATAAATGAAATACAAAAAGTCCACTGCTGAAGTTGATGGAATGCAGCAATGGAAGAAGACAGATTCTCGTTCCTGGTTTCATCTGTCAATCAATCAACCTTGTGACTTTGGACATCAGTCACACAATGCCAGGATTTGCATGGCAGAGAAAAACTTCTCTGTTTTGTTCTCAAAAAGCAGAGGAATCTGATGCTAAGAAACAGGAAAAAAACTTGTTCTTTATCAGAACAAGTCCCAGACAATCTTCCTTGTTAATTGTTAGTTATGTTTTAGATGCCTACCCAAAACTCAAATAACTTCAAATTTATATCCCCATCCTAAGTTCATTACTTATGCTGGTAAGATTTTTTTTGATGAGCAGTACTGTACCACTTCAATCTCCCAACTCTCTCTGCTGGGTTCTGGTAGCAGTTAGTTTTCTTTCTCCCTCCCAGTATCATGCCCATTGTTCTTGGCCTTGGCTTCCTTGCCATGCTCTTTCTTCTGCACGCCTTTGTGCCTCCTAATATAAGGTAGGTACTCTAGTGTTGGTTCATTTTGCTAATTAATGATTGCATGGATTTGTTTCATAAAGAACAAATTTGGTAAATCATAGTGAAGAATGCAAAGTCTAAAGACAATATTTGAATTTCTATATACAGATTTCACCCCTTATCAGCTACGCAAGCTCATGGGTTAGGATTAGGGTTATCTCATTTTCTGCTTCTGTAAGGTGGGAAATATGGTAATTTCCTCCAAGTAGTCATAGGGTTACTATGGAACTTACATAACACTGTGTCCACACTTAGTATAGAACATGCTTACTATTTGCCAGAGAGACATGAGCCAGAAGGATGTGATAAACAATGAAGTGGGGCTTTTGTCTCTAACCTGGAGGAATAGAGAACATGGAAATCCATAAATAACCTGGATGCCAATGTATAACTATGGTGGACAAAATGTGGAGGCTACAGCTAAAATTTAGGCAAAAATGTTACTGTGAGGAAGATTGAATGGAAATTGGTTAGTCAGTGGAGGAGGAAATGAAGAATACAGGAACATCTATGGAGGTTACCCTGCAGGACTTAGAATGCTTCTTCTTCATTTATTCTACAGTTTCTATTTCCCAGAGCATCTGTATGAAGGGGAAATGTGCACATAAATACAATGTCCTGAATTTAAGTCCAATGATTATAAGTAACATGAAGTTTTTGGTTCTGTTAACCACAATAAGCATATGCCTGAGAACAGAACTTAAGAAAGTTCTTGTTGATAACATCTGAATTATTGACTGATCAAATAGTCACCAAAAACATTTCTATGGATATTCAATAAACATTGAGTTGGAGCAAATTTCTTGGGTGAGAACAAGGAAATACTTTCTTATATTTTCCATGGAAAATTATTTAGCAGCATTTTAGTGTGGGTGTCTGTAGGTCCTATCTAAATTGCAGAGATTCTATTTGCTGCATCTTGCAGAAGAACAAGATCTCCCCCATCACTCATCTCATTGGCTTGATACTGTGCTCTTACTGAAAGAATACAACTTCATGTGTCCATAGATAAATACCCAGGCGGGGAAAAGGACAGGAACTTTTGTTATCAGACAAAGGAAAATTACCTACAAAGTTTTAATTTTAAAATGAATCACCTAAGAAAATATTTTATTGTCTCTCTTGTCCCCAAAGACATGAGTAGGATTTGCACCAGCCTCTCCTGAGACATCACGTGAAGGGTGATTACCTTGATGTGGAGTGGCCTGGTGGGGCAGGGTTCTAGTTCTCTTTTCAGAGGTTATGTATGTATCTAGAATCACATCTGAAATAAAGAGTATCCTTGAATTCAAACATGCAGATTTGAAGGCAGCAAAAGGGAGAAAGGAGTACTGTTATTATATTACAATTTCAAAAATAAACAAACAGTAAAAGAAAGGATAGTGATGTGCAGTTTCTGGATCCTAAACACTCCATATTAGAGTTCCCAAACCTCACTGGCATCAGTTCCTAGTTGCAGTGCTCATAATGCCGGTGTTCTGCAACATTGAAAATTGACTCCTCTTCAGTAACACCCTCTTGAAAATCAGACAAAACTCTCAAGTGACAACTTGTTAAAAGCTATCCTTTGGGAGCTAGAATACTGCATTATTTAGAGCTAAGAAGGGTTTTTGTTATTTCTTTTGTATTATAAAAATTGAAGATCAGTAAGAACATATATGAAAATGCTACTTTTTGTGAGGTAAAATATGTGGTTGTGGCTGTTTCACTAGAAAAAGAATTAAAGCTTTTCCCCTGAATTCTTAAGGTCGTTGTAAAAGGCCTTTGATTCTGGAGGTCACTCTGCATAGCTGTCAGTCTCTGTTTAAGCAGAAAAACTGCTTAAAGATGTAATTTAACAAAAAAAGCAGAAAGGCAATCTTTATTGAAATCAAAATGCCTCAGCTCATCACCCAAATGAAATATAGATCAAAACAACAAATTTCAAAAAAATAGGATTTTACACCATGTCAACAAAACTTCAGATGCAAAATCTTTTCATAAAACATGCCAATCACTTTCAAAACAATTACGTGGTCGGATCTCATAAGATAGTACCTAGGAAGACTGTGAGAGGCAAGCGATCCTGCTCAGACACGTCTGCACTCAGACATTCTCTCTGCACTGGATAGAAAACGGTGCTGTGGCAAGTCACATTTCTTTTGGAATATGTACAGCATTGGTACAATTCAATTTTTTCAGGAATATTCAAGGAATAAATTTAAAGCAGATGTCTAAGATCCTTTGGTTATACAAAATTACACTTTTAAAACTGTTCTCTTGCAGAACAGCTATAACCATCCTCCTAATTCTAATGCAGAAACTTATTGTGCTTTGTAGATATCTAATATTTCCACAAATGGTGAGCTGCATACAAACCAACATTTTAAAGCACCAGTTTTAATTAGATTAGAAGCCAGACTAAAGCTTAAAATGTTGACCAAGCATGGAATATATGCACATTCCATGTGTATGCATAGTGTATGTGTTTCTGGTGTGTGGCTTTGTCACTTTACAGTTGAAGAAATACAGGGTCTGGGAAGATGGCTTTGTGAATGCAGCACTTTCTCAGCAAGCGCGGCAACTGTAATTCCTATCTCCAGGATGCAGGTAAATGCCAGGTGTCTACAGCAGCCTCCTTGCAAGTCCAGCACTGCAGTTACATGCCAGGTGTCTACAGCAGCAAATCCAGCAGTCTGACAGATGAAGAAAACGGGCCCCAGAGCAGACTTGCAACTGGATTAGCTCTATTGACACCCTGGAGTCAACTGAGAGATTGCCTCAGTGTGATATAATGTGATCATTGAAAATCCCCTATATCGACACTACTTCACAGGCTCTTGAACACAGCTGCACCCACACCCATGTAAGCATGCATGTACACAAATACACTGCACACAGTTTTAAATTAAAAGCTATTTTAAAAGGAATTTGTCAATGACACTTCTGTTTCTATATTGTGAAATATATTAAGGAGTATAGGTATTAGCTCTTCTTGGAAGTTCTGGTAGAATTCTGCATTGAAACCATCTGGTCGTGGGCTTTTTTTGGAAGGTAGATTTTTGATAACTGTTTCTAGTTCTTCGCGACTAACAGGTCTATTTAGATCGTTCACCTGGTCTTGGTTTAGCTTTGGTATATGGTACTTATATTTAAAAAAATGTCCATTTCAACACTTCCTGGTCATCCTCAGGGGCTATACTGCCCGATACCTCCTCTCTCTTCCTATCCCACCCAGCTTGCATCCACAACCCTCCCCCCCTCCCTCTGACTCCCTCCCCTCTTTGACCACATAACATCTCCCAGCTCAGCCTGTTTGGGCACAGGGGCCAAATCCGAAGCAGGAGGGTGGTAGCTCCTTTGTCCCAATAGCCTGCCTGCAGCAAGCAAGGTAGGCCCCTTGTTTACAAGCCACCCAAGCATCTAGGAGATCCGATCCGGGCACCAGGAGAGACATCGGGCTTGCACCCACAACCCACCCAGAGTGGAGCTGAGGAGTTCCATCTGGACGGTCGTCCATGTTTGGGTGCTGAGGAGTTCCAGCTCGACAGGACAGTCCCTGCTTCTACACTGAAGAGATACACCCAAAGTCTCAGTCACAGCAAAGACTGGACCAAGACACCAGGCCTCTCATGGCTCCATTTGAAGGAAGAGATGGGAAGGTGCCAAAGCAAGACTTCCTCCAACAACCTGAAAGGCAACATGACTTCACCAGAATCAAGGGATCCCGAAATAAGAAGAATTGTACACCCTACCCCAGAAGAATTAGAAAAAATCGACTCAAAAGTGAATTATATGAAAATAATAGAAGACCTTAAACAGGAGGTGAAAAACTGCCATAAACAATTAGAGATTACAAACAAAAAGGTAGA
>NW_026068158.1:327056-365489 GCF_014885135.2 Alexandromys fortis | reverse complement strand
GGGAAATGGGAGGCTGGGAGTAGGCGGAAACATTTTTTTTCCTTTTCTCAATAAAATAAAAGACAAGAAAATATCCATTTCTTTTGCGTTTTCCAGTTTTGTGGCATATCAGGAACTCACCAAGGCCAGCTGGCCTGGATCTGAAAAAGCCTGGGATAAAACCGGACTTGCTGAACATAGTGGACAATGGGGACTACTGAGAATTCAAAAACAATGGCAATGGGTTCTTTGATCCTACTGCATCTATTGGCTTTGTGGGAGCCTAGGCAGTTTGAATGCTCACCTTACTAGACCTGGATGGAGGTGGGTGGTCCTTGGACTTCCCACATGGCAGGGAATTTGATTGCTCTATGGGCTGATGAGGGAGGGGGACTTGATTGGGTGAGGGGGAGGGAAATGGGAGGCGGCGGTGGGGAAGTGACAGAAATCTTTAATAAATAAATAAATTAATTAATTAAAAAAAGAAACAGCAAAAAAAGCTATTTTAAACAAGAAATTGAAAATAAACCATAGATTCTGTTAAGCTTTCTTTCAAATAATTACTGTCGTCTCAGTTTGTGCTCCAGTGATTTGAAGGCCAAAGACCCATTTAATAATTTGAAGAACCCTAGACACTACCTATAAGAAAGCCATGCTTGTGTTGCTGTAAGAAAAATGTTCTTGTATGCTTTTCTTCCTTCATCAATAATGTGATTTAGCATCTTGAGTCACAGAATTTTTCTAACCAAAGGCCTTTGATCATTATCTGGTCTGGTTCTCTTAAAATTCAGAGGGTGACTTCTACTAACATACATAGTTATTAAGTATCGCCACTGAGAATAGATTAACACTGTCCTTGTTCTCCATTTACTACTCCCTCTGAAAGCAGGCATACCACTTTTAGATCGTGCTGTTAGCTCTGAATCAGTGACAAATACAGGGGAAAAAAAAAAAACCCACAGCAGATTTCAAATTGCAAATATTTTCTCTGCTGTTGAGCCATCCAGCTGAGTAATGGCAGTTCCCCTGGTGATTACATAAACACTAAGATAAATAAAAGGCTCAGCTCTCGCTTTACTAGACAAGTCCCATGGGGCTAAATTTGAGTGCAGGGCTCCCATTAACTTCAAAGGGACTTTATGTCTTGGTTCAGCTCTGCAGGAACACCGAGCAACTCAAAACACAGACCAATAACACAGGGATAAAAACTGCAAACAAATTTCCACCAGACAGCTGAATGCCCAGAAAAATAGGCCGTTTCCCTGCATAACATTGCGTTTCTTTAACTATTTCCCTTAACCTCAGGACAATTGGGCCTTATTATTTCATGATATTGTTTCTACCTCAATTATGAAATTTGTGTTATGTCATCTCAGAAAACCAGGCTCATGTTTGTAAAGTGGTAACTGTGTTGCCTACATCACTGGTTTGTCATTTACCCATGAAGGGTTCTGCTAGGAACATGGTTTACTTGAGCTGTGCTGCCTGATGCTAATCTTGTAGATTATGCAGGATAAAATGTTTCCATTTCTCTGTTAAGGAAGTAAACACCAAACTTCTCAAAAAATTTATCAGCCACCTTTTTTTTCCCCATGATTATATACTGGAGGCAGCTTACCAGATAAAGAAGAAAGCTCAGAGTATGAAATAGAAGAGTCTAGGCTCCAGGGAAAGCCCCATGGCTAGAAACCTGCCGGGAGGAAAAGACCACATCATCAAAGAAGAAACAGGGGGCATCAAAGGTTAATTTTACCCTTACATACTTTTTTCTCAGCAAAATTCAGTAGTCCTCTGAGAGCCACAAAAATGTCTTCTGAGGACACTGATTCAAACGACCTAAGAACAGGCACACATTAGGCCCTGCCTCTGCAAGGTCAAGTCAACTTTCACATTGCCTGCTGGACCAAATGTCCAACATGTGGACCTTTCAGGGCACATTCAACCCACATCTAAAGTACAGGTAAAAGCTAAGTGTCTTTCTATGTTTTAAAGAGTTCTTTGACTTTCAATGATGTGGATCTATGGAAGGGGGTGGGCACTTGTGTGCAGGTTCCTGCCCAGTTCAGAGGATGACTTCAGATGCCTTGGAACTAAAGTTAAAGACACTTGTAAATCAGTTTGTGGGTTCTCTAAGAAAGTAGCCAGTGTTCTTGAATACTGCACATCTTTCCAGCCCTTAAAAGTGAATTTTCTTCAAACAAGTACAAAACTGGATGACTGACCTACCTGAATATAGCATAAAAGATTAATTTTAAAACGGGTACTTTTATATAAAAAAGTAGACCAAAAACCTAATAATGACTGTAATTTTTCTCCCCTCCCTTTCTTTTGTGTAATCAGATTAGATCAGATAATAAAGAAAAATCTTTGCTTTTACAAGGTGAAAAAAAAATTTCAGTATGGCCATTTTAAATTTTTCTTGAGTGGTTAAAAAGAAATCTTTTTTTTAAAGCCAGAGTCTACTCAGGGCCTGAAGTGAGCCTTAGACATTTAAATTTGTATCAAAATTTTTAGAAGTAGCTGATCTGAAATGAGAAGTAGAGCTAGGGATACTTTGGGACTAATATTATAGTGAAGATAGTTTGTGAAAATAAGTACTTAAGTTTATGAAACTAATGATATGACAGACACTTATGACAAACATAAAAACCCTAAAAAGAGAAAATGTAATGGTTCTCAGTATACAGATAGTGAAAATAGATGTTCTAGAGTGAGGTATAAAGAATGGATAGAGACAGAATCTGCATTGAGGTTTGTCTAACTCAAACCTTGTCATTAACATATTCAGTAAATCAATTATGTACAGCATGCTTCCTCCCGTGTGACATTGTTCTATGCACTGAAGAACTAGAGGAGGACACAAGACTAAGGTCTGCAATTCATGAAGTTCAAGTTTTAGCAAGAAAGAACAAATCAAGCCATACACACACAACAGTGGTATTACTGGGTCTCGAGGTAGATTGTTTCCTAATTTTCTAGGAAAAGACCATACTGGTTTCCAAAGCAGCTATTAAAGTTTGCAAGGGAGGTTGGTTCCCCTTACCCCACATCCTTTCCAGCATAAGTTGTCATCAGTGTTCTTGATCTTGGCCATTTTTATAGGTGTAAGATGGAATCTCAGAGTTGTTTTGATTTGCATTTCTCTGATGACTAAGGATGTTGAGCATTTCCTTAAGTGTTTTTCAGCCATTTCAGATTCCTCTGTTGAGAATTCTCTGTTTAGATCTGTACCCCATTTTTTGAATTATTTATTCTTTTGATGACGAATTTCTTGAGTTCTTTGTATATTTCAGAGATTAGTCCTCTGTATGACGTGGGGTTAGTGAAGATCTTTTCTCATTCTGTAGGCTGCCGTTTTGTCTTGTTGACAGTGTCCTCTGTTTTACAGAAGCTTTTCAGTTTCAGGAGGTCCCATTTATTAATTGTTTCTCTCAGTGTCTGTGCTACCAGGGATATATTTAGGAAGTAATCTCCTATGTCAATGCATTCAAGTGTATTCCCCACTTTCTCTTCTAAGATATTCAGTGGGATTGGCTTTATGTTGAGGACTTTGATGTACTCAGACTTGAGTTTTGTGTATGGCAATAGATATGAACCATTCTACAGGTGTATTGTTATTAGTTCTTTGAAAATCTTGTAGAATTCTGCATTAAAACCATCTGGTTTGGGGCTTTTTTTGGTTGGGAGACTTTTGATGACTGTTTCTGTTTCTGTAACAGTTATAGGTTTATTTAATTTGCTTATCTGGTCTTGATTACATTTTGGTAAGTGATATTTATCCAGAAAATTGTCAATTTCCTTTAAGTTTTCCAATTTTTGAGTACATGTTTTTGAAGTATAACCTGGTGATTCTCTTGATTTCCTTGTTGTCTTTTGTTATGTCTCCCTTTTCATTTCTGATTTTGTTAATTGTGATATTCTCTCTCTGCCTTTTGTTTAGTTTGGATGAAAGTTTGTCTATTTTGTTGATTTTTCTCGAAGAACTAGCTCTTTGTCTAATTGATTATTTGTATTGTTTTCTTGTTTCTATTTTGTTGATTTCATCTCTCAATTTGATTATTTCCTGTCGCCAAGTCCTCCTAGATGAGTTTCTTTCCATTTTTCTAGAGCTTTTGTGTATTCTGTTAACTCTCTAGTGTGGGAATTTTCTAACTTTTTATGTAGGCATTTAGTGTTATGAACTTGTCTCTGAACACTGCTTTCATTGTTTCCCATAAGTTTGGTATATTGTGTGGTCATTTCGGTTGAATTCTAGAAAGTCTTTAATTTCTTTATTTCTTCCTTACCTGTTGATAATTCAGGCAAGCATTATTTAATTTCCATGTGTTTATGGGCTTTCTGAAATTAATATTGCTATTGACTTCTAACTTTAAGCCATGGTAACCAGATAAGATACATGGGGTTATTCCACGTGTGTGTGTGTGTGTGTGTGTGTGTGTGTGTGTGTGTGTGTGTTGAGGTTTGCTTTGAAATATCCTATTGATAATTTTTTTGGTGACAAATAAAAAATGTCCTTCTTTATATCTTCTGATTGATTTTAGTTTGAAGTTTATTGTGTTATATATTAGAATAGTTACACCAGCTTTTTTCTTAGGTCCATTTGATTGAAAAACCTTTTTCCCAACTCTTTACTCTGAGGTGATGTCTATATTTGAGGTGTATTTCTTTTATGCAGCAGAAGGCTGAATTTTCTTTTTGTATTCAATCTGTTAGCTTGAGTCTTTTTATAGGTGAGTTGAGTCCATTTATATTAAGGGATATAAACGATCAGTGATTGCTAGTTACTGTTATTTTAGTTTTTGTTGTTGGTGATGTTCCTGTGTGTACTTTTCCCTTCTATGGGATTTGTTGCTATGAGATCATCTATTGTATGTGTTTTTCTAAAAGTAGCTGACTTCATTGGGTTAGTGTTTTCCTTCTAGTACTTTGTGTATGTTTAGATTTGTGGCTAGGTATTGGTAAAATCTGGTTTTGTCATGGAATATCTTATATCCTCAAGATGCTGCTTGATAGTTTTGCTGGGTATTTTAGTCTGGGCTGGCATCTCTGGTTTAATAATGTCTACATTGTTGTCTGAGATTTCTGTCCTAGCTGGTTTCTGTAATTGTTAAGTCCCAAAGAAATCACACAGAGGTCTACATAAGTTATAAAGTGATTGGCCCATTAGCTCAGGCTTCTTATTAACTCTTATAAACTATATTAGCCTATTGGTACCTTTTCCAATGAGTCAGTCACATCTTGCTTCTTCTGTGGCTAGGTCACGACTGCAGATGAGGACTTCCTTCTTCCCAGAATTCTCCTGTCCTCATTGACCTGCCTCTACTTCCTGCTTGGTTTTCCCGTCTATGGTTCCTGTCTGGCTACTCGCCAATCAGTGTTTATTTAAAGCATAATTGACAGATCACAGACCATTGTCCCATACCACTTCCGCCTTAAAAAAAAAAAGAACTCTGAATCTAATATCCTTTGTTTGGCTTTTCTCCTGACCATTAGTCATAACAACTTGTAACCAACATTCTAAACAAAGAAAAGTATCCATAGTCCAATTATTGGGAATGAGGGCATTGTATTCCAGGCTACTTCCTGCTGGTTGGGGGCGCTGATAATCTTATGGGGACTTAAGAAAATTTAGAATTATGATTAAGTCCTGATTGGAGTATCTTGTGAGTCTTAGTCATCTCAGACAGCAGTTTTGAACCTGTTCTGATGTAGAACTCTGACATCTGGGTCATCTGTTCCTACCAAAGATTTCTCAGGTGGTCTTCCTTGATCAAACCTGATTTTTCTTAACTCAGAATGAGTCTACCACCTCTCATTTCCTGTGGAAACAAAAGCAAAACCTCTTCTCCAAAGTAAGATACCTTTTGACTTCAAATTTGAAGTCAAGATAATTTCAAAATATCTATCTTGTATTAATTCAGCAGCATTTATAAACAAATATCTTTTAGCAGCTGTTGCTCCTTCCTCAGCATTCAAACAAATCAAAGAGAACATAATAACATACAGTATCCAAACTCTCTGAGTATATTTCTTTACATGGCTTTATTTTAACCTCAATTTCTTTTATTTTTATTTTTAAATTTTGGCTTTTTGAGACAGGGTTCCTCTGTGTATCATTGTCCTGGAACTCACTCTGTGGACCAAGCTGTCTTTGAACTCACAGAGATCCACCTGCCTCTGCCTCCCAAGTATTGGAATTAAAGGTGTGTGCCACCACACCTTAAACTCACAGAGCTCTGTCTGCCTCTGCCTCCCATGTGTTGGGATTAAAGGTCTGTGCCACCACACCCAACTGCTCTCTTTTACTTTTAAGGACTTTACACTTTTTTCTCCCAAGCCTGCATATATTTTAGATACACAGTAAAGCATTTAGAGGTTTTCTTCATCTTTGACTCTCTCTTTACTGTATATCTTTCTTTTTCTGACCACATGAGTTTTTAATTTGCTAAGTGATAAGGCTAAGATTAAAGCAGTGGTTTTGGTAGCTGGATGCAGCCCATTTCTTAGCTTTCTGAGATTCCATCCTCATGGCAGAGGTACTGGCTGTAGCCATGTTTATTGCCACAATTCTAAGGCATTTCAAGGTCCCTGCCAGCAAGCAAGCTGCAGTATTCTGCTCACAGACCACACTCAGTCAGACTGCCTGCCTGAAAGAATCAGAGTTTGCCCTGGAAGGACAGCCCAGAAAGGAAGTAGATTCATTGGTTAAAGAAAATATTAAATCTAACAAGCTTAACAGAAAATACAGGACATTGGATGTACAGTGAAGCCCAACTCAAAGGCACAGAAAATATATATTCAACAAAATCATAGAAGGAAACGGCACAGATTTATTCTTGCTACGGCTGAAAACCAAAAAGCATGCATTCAGCTTTTCATCAACAAACAATATTTAAGTGTTTCATGACAGGGCCTCTTAAAAGAGCTGCAAGGTTTTATAGCTAAAGTTGAGTCAGGAAGCCTCTCTTAAATGAGATGCATTTGCCTCTAGCAAACAGATCCCAACTGAAAATATGCTCTTATCAATAGGCTGTGCTTAGCTCTATTCCTTTTTCTTTAGAATTACTTCCTAAGCTCTCTCGGGCTTTATGTGGATACAGTTGTCCATGTGGGCACCATTTGTTGACTGAATGGTATGGGACAATGGTCTGTATTCTGTCAATTATACTTTAAATAAATGCTGATTGGCCAGTAGTCAGGCAGGAAGTATAGTTGGGACAACCAGACAAGAAGTAGAGGTGGATCAATGAGAAAAGGAGAATTCTGGGAAGAAGGAAGTCCTAGCCTGCGATCATGACCCAGCCACAGAAGAAGCAAGATGTGACTGCTTTGCCAAAAAAGGTACCAAGCAACATGGATAACATAGAAAAGAAAAATAGGCTAATATAAGTATAAGAGTTAATAAGAAGCTGAGCTAATGGGGCAATTAGTTTATAAGTAATGTAGACCTCTGTAATTTCTTTGGGACTTAATGATTAAAGAAATTGTGCATGACAGATACCTCATACAACACTACATGATACCTGACCAGGATGTTATGGTTTTCATTGTTTCTGTTGAGACATGAGGTGTAATTCTTATAGGTATGCCTTTATATGTGACTTTACTTTTTTCTTTTGAAGCTTATATTATTCTTTATTTTTCTATATTTTTAGTGTTTTGATTATTATGTGTCAAGCAAATTTTTCCTTTTGGTCCAGTCTCTTTAGTGTTCTGTAAGCTTCTTGTATTATATTCATAAATTCTTTATGTTGAGAACATTTCCTTCTATGATTTTGTTAAATATATTTTCTGTGCCTTTGAGTTGGGCTTCACTGTACATCCAATGTCCTTTATTTTCTGTTAAGTTTGTTAGATTTAATATTTTCTTTAACCAATGAATCTATTTCCTCTATCATATCTTCAATGTCTTGGATTCTCTTGTATTCTACTGTTCAGGCTTACACTTGTGGTTCCTGATTGTTTACCCATATTATTTATTTCTGGAATTCTCTTATTTTGTGTTTTCTTTGCTATTTTTCTTACTTTTGTTCAGGATCTCATTTAATGGCCCTTAATGTTGGCCCTTGCCTACTGAGGCATTCTTTTAAAAAAAAATGTTTATTTATTTTTAAAAACATATATTTTCTCATTTTACATACAAGTCCTACTTTCGACTATCTCCCCTCCTCCTGCTCCCCCCACCTTCTCCCACCTCATACTGCTGTGCCACCATCCATTCCTCAGAGAGGGGAAGGTTTCTCATAGAATGTAACAATGTCTAGCACAATGCTTTAAGGCTCTCTCCTTTATTTCTAAGCTGAGCAAATTATCCCTCCAAAAACAATGGGTTCCAAAAAGCCAGGAAAAACAGTAGGGATAAATCCTGGTCTCACTGCCCGTGGCACCACAGTCTCCCACAGACATATAACAGTCACTACATTCTATGGGCTTAGTTTGGTTTTATGCTGGTTCCCCAATTATCAAGCTAAAG
Source organism: Alexandromys fortis (assembly GCF_014885135.2). Taxonomy (NCBI): domain Eukaryota; kingdom Metazoa; phylum Chordata; class Mammalia; order Rodentia; family Cricetidae; genus Alexandromys; species Alexandromys fortis. The sequence goes on along the minus strand of NW_026068158.1, from coordinate 357,037 downwards.
TTGGTGTGCTCCCATTACCTCAAGTAAGCATAATGGTGGTTTATGTTTTCTTTATTTTCTCTATTTTTGTTTTCAAGTCTTGAATCTTTTCTTTCACCAGTTTGCTTGCTTTTTCTTGGTTTTCATTAAGGGATTTATTGATTTCTTTCAATTTTTTGTTAGAGTTTTCTTCTACTTCTTTGAGAAAATTTTCTATTTCCTCTGTAAGATCACCAAACATTTTCCTAAAGTTATTTTTTAAGGTCATTTTCTTCTGCTTCATCTGTTTTGGGGTGTTCAACTCTTGTAGCCACTAGTTTTTGGTGGTGCTATGTTGCTTTTTATGTTGTCAAGTGTGTTCCTACCTTGTTGTTTACCCATCTTCTCTCCAATTGATACAGTTTGGGCTGCATCTCCAGTGATCATTCCTCCAGGTGCCAGTGGGTCCAAGGCTCAGGTTGTTGCTCTTCATGATAGAGTCAGGGCCACAGTTCTGGTCATCCCATAGGTTGCTTAGTGTTCCCATAGATCACTCAATGCTCCCAGAGAATACTCAAGCCTGCCTTCTCATGAATGTCACTCAGGCCCACCTGGCCCCAGAGATTATTCAGGCTTGCCTGATCCCAGAGATCATTTGGGCCTTCCTGTTCCTGGAGTTCACTCAGGCCTGCCTGCATCTAATCTCTTCATTATCATTATTTATTTCCTGAGACTATTCTTCTAATTTCTTTATTATCATTCTTTACTTCCTGAGATCAGTGTGTTCTAAGCTAGTATAAAAGTAGAAAGATTGGATGACTTCTTAACATAGAAAAGAGAGAAAAAGATGTGGGAAGGAGAGGAAGAAAATAAATAATGAAAGAGAAAGAGAAGTTTCTCCAACCCAAAGCCTTTGATCAGAACTCAGAATAATCAGCAAGAATTAACCAGTTGATAGGAGGTTCATGAGTAGGCAAATAGAACCATCTAACTAGATGCACAGATACAGAAGAAAAGAAAGGAGGGAAAATACTTCTGCAGTTGGAGATAAGGAGTGTAAAGTAGGGCTATCAAGAAAGTACTAACCAAGTCAAAGGAAGTTATAATGCCATATGAATAGATACCTTAATACAATCATGTTCTGTGTGGGTATGATCAAAAGGAAGCTCATATTTTCCAAAGAATGTTTTGTCACCATAATAGAAAGGATAACAAGAGAAAGTTCATGAAGACTCATTAGGATAGAACTGAAGCAGATGTGACCATATTTTTTGAGAGGAAATAATAACACCCATTTGCCTTGGGTAATGGACCAGATAGCCCCACATTGCTTTTTATAACCATGACTAATAACAGTGCCAATTATAAAATAATATAAAATTGAAAAGACGACTTTGGCATCTGTTCTATAGTTTGGGATGTTACTATAACTTTCTATTTAAGGAACTATAACTTGATTTTGACATTACTATACCATAATGAGTGCAATTTTTCTTTTTACTTTTGTCATTCAAAGACCCAAAAAGTACATTGTCATTTCCATTCTTTTCTTATTATTGATAGAAAAATTAGAATAAACAAATTAATTGAATATAGCATTTGTATATGAGTTACATTTTTGGAGTTAAGGAATCTAAGAGATGATAGAGCTGTGTTTTGCTGAGACTCAGTGCAACATTCACCCTCTACCTTTCCTTGCCCTAGACACCCTGCATTACACAGCCCTTGGCCCCCTTCCTGGCAACACTCTTGTTCCTGATATATCATCATAAATCCCTTTCTGACCAACTGTTCTCCATTCCTCTGTCTTATAGTGATATTGTTATTGATATAGGTTTAAACCATATCATCCAGGGAAAAATCCTCTTCTCAAAACTTTGAGGGCAACCACAACTGCAAAGGCAATTTTACCCTCCAGTGTAATTCATTTCCAGTCACCAGAGACTAAGATTTGCTGCCCTCTGTGGGAGCAGAAATGTCCATTTACTCCAGTATGTACTAAACACTCTTGCCCCTTTGAATTTTGAGCATCATGAAAAACACATTTTCTGGACTCCATATACTGGCCCACAACACTGGGTCACACTGGAGGCCAGGCTGGTCCCAGGTAAGACATTTCTCACTGTGATTAACATTTGTTAAAGCCCTCTTAACAGACCCAGACTAAACGCCTTCCCCTGGGTTCCTTATTGCAGCCTATAATATTTGCAAATAACTTCTGCTTTTCCTGAGGTGAAGCCTATTCTAGAGACCCAGAGAAAAATACTGCCCACAGCTGGCCACAAGTCCCCAAACTTCACCTCCTCTCCTGAATTCCATATCCTGGTCCACCACCACAGCAGAAAACTTCTGCTCTTCTGGAGACCATGTGATAGTAAGAATACCAAGACCAAGTAGATTTCCAGAACCCCAGAGACCACACAGGTATTTGGATCTGGAGAGGTAATCTTGGTACCCAAAATCCCAGAAGTCTTTCAGGCCACAAATTCCCAGCAGAGTCACCCTACTGGGTCTGAAGACTCACTAGACACTGGAACCCCAGGCCATTTAGGCCAGAAAACCAGAGAGGAAAGAGAAAACAAAGAAACATGATAGACATCCAACAAAGACAAACTTAGGAATCAACACCTAGACCTATAATTAAAACCCAGATGCATAAAGGTCGGTATAAGAGACAACCAGCAACAAAAAGAGAAATATGGCACCACCAGAACCCAAATATTCTACAGCAGCAAGAGCTGAACAATCCATTGCTGCTGAAGAACAAAAAAAATGACCTTTAAAATAAGTTATTTGGATTTTTTTCCTTCTGTTGGATCTAGTCCAACTTTTGTAGGATAGTTTTTACTTTGATATACTATTTTTTATTTTGTTATATTTGGTTATTATTTCTTAGAAACCTTATATTTTCTAATAAGACACAGGAAGAGAGTAGATTCAGAGAGTAGGTAAGGAGGAGAACTGGGAGGAGTAGAGGGAGGGGAACTATAGTTAAGATATATTGGATGAGAAAACAATCTATTTTAAATAAAAGGGAAAAATTAAAAACAATACCAACAAAATGTGATTACTGTTTTCCTTGATCTTATAACTCTTGTTTCTAATTTTATTTTTTATCTCCTCTAAGTATTTTATCCTTTTTTGATATCTTTTTGGTTTTCAAATGTCATTACTGTTATGATATATTCCACTATTAGACATTTTGTTATGTCTTTTACTATTATCATATTTTACTTTAAATAATATCTCAGCACATTTCAGCATGTCCTGTTGACTTGTCAGCACTAAATTAGGATGTCTCATATTCCATAACTGTAACGATCTCAGGACTATCTCCTCTCTTTCAACCTCATCACTTTTATGCTAATATTTTCACATACTTTAATTACAGAAACAAATTAAGTCCATAATGTATTGTATTTAGTTTGTACAACAAAAACCATAAATGTGTTTTTAATATCCTAATAATTTCTAATATCCTAATAATAGGCTAATAATTTCACAACCAGAGTACCTGTGGATTTTCCAGTCGGTGCCCACCTGCTTTCCAGTAGAAAAATGTTACCCACTTATTGAGGCTTCACAGGATAGAAGGGACCAATTAGCTCTGTGACATTTTTATGGGTACTAATCCCATCTATGAAGCCTTTGTTCTCATCACAATATCACCCTATCACCTTTCTATCACTCTGGTTTGAAGACACTTTATTCAGAAATCTGAAGATTTCTCTCCAGTGTGTTTTCTATCATTTCTGCAATAATCCACATAACATTTTAATTGTTCCTTTTAAAGTAATATTTTGCTCTTCCATTTTTTGAGTTACTTTATTTCCTTCTGTCTTTGGCTTTTGAGACATTGATTTTTTGATTTATACATTTATTTTGCTTGACAATTATAGTACTAAATCTCTTGTTCAACACATTTCCTCCATTTTAAAGATCATCAGTTCCCAAACATTGTACCACAGGACACGCAGCCATGCTGGGTTAAGAACCAAAACTGCATGCAGTGTGTTTCTCAACTCTGCAGTTGTGTTTTCAAAGGATTTATGTCTGGCAATTAGCATTTTGCATTCTCTTTGATTAATGAAATTGATGGAAAATGAATAGGGAAATAGATGGACCAGTTTCGTGTACTGTTTATTCAGTAATTTTTTCCCTCTCAACTCATAGGAGGTGCTTAATCATTTAAAGAAATATAAAGTAGCATCATTTGTCTCTAGAAATAGTCAGGGTATAGTTATCTGATAATTGATGGTGACTGGCATTTTTCCCCAAAACTTTTACAGATTTTACAGAATTAAGAAAAATAAATTTGTAAGATTATTTTTAATGGAATTTATATCTTTCACTTAGGAAATATTTACTCTTTTTATTAAATACTAGATAGTGGTAGGCCAGATGAATGAGTAGAGAAGGCCATTGCCCTCATGGAAACAAACTTAAGAGAAGCACAGACATAAATAAACCAAACAAGAACATAAAACCCTTGATGACAAATTTATTCAGTAAAAACCATAAAAAGCCTCACTTAAGTGTAGGTACCAGTAAGACTGCGTGGTGGGGAGGGTTAGAGTCATTTAGGAGAGTCTACGACAAACAGCCCAAGCCAGCCATCCTTCTAACATATTTAAAAGCAATGCTGTAGTTTTCATTTTTTAAAAGCCATCCAAAAAGTAAAAATTCATTGATAGCACTTTCCTTGAACTGGGATTCTTGGCAAAAGATTATGATGGATATAGTTGTTTCCCATTTATGCTGAGATGTTTTTAATACAGCCCCCAATTGGCTGAGAAATGTGAGTCTAATAGTAGCAACATACATGGTGGACTTTATACCTGGTGGGATTTGCACATTTCCTTTAGTCCATACCAGAAAGAAAGACCTGAGAAGAAAATAGCCCTAAATCATTCTGTATTCTTTTGTATTATATAAAGAATACCCACTTTTACTTCCAAAAAAAATTAAGTGACATTATGTGAGACTCTCTTTGACTCTCTGAATTTTATCTGGTTTGTGCACTTAAAATCTGGCTGTGGACATTATGTCCACTTGAATGTCTTAGCCTTTGCCATGTGGACACTGGTTGGCTAACTGGCTTCTGTTCATTCTCTGACTCTGTCTTTTCTGAGGTGTGATTAACTTTTTTGCTATTTCTCCTGTTGTCTAACCTTCACATAATTAATCTGCTTATGTATGAAGAAAGCACTGAGGAAGATTACAGGAAGTGCTTGGTTTACAAAGTGGAGTGTTTGATCAAATTCTTACTTAGAAATTTGTAGGGGATGCAAAATCCCTAAGTCAGCTGTGGGACAACTGAGTCGAACTGGGGTGGAGCCCAACAATTCGTGCTAGACTCTGGTGCATGATTATGTTTGAAATTTGCTTGTTGGTCAGATTCAGAAAATAAAAGTGAAGGAAGAATCAAGATAAATTTAAATAGCATGTTGCTTGAGTGTAAATATTCTTACAGGATCATGTGTTTGAACATTGTTCACAGTGGGAACTGTATGGATTCTTCAGCAGGTAGAGCCATGATGTAGGTGGCACTTTTGCTGACTCCCCTTGCTGCTTTCTCTCTGCCTCCTAGTTGCAGATGAAACTTGAAAAGACAACTTCTGCTTCCGCTTCCACACCTATTATCACCATAATGGACTGTGTCCTTCCAGAACTGTAAGCCAGGAAAAGTGGCTATTGACAGGGTATTTTTGCAGAACAAAGAAAGGACAATAATGCACATACAATCTTACCGTTAAATACTTTATTTATTCATAATGTAAATAATACAATCTACTTATGTGAAAATAACTGCTGTTTGCTTGAAATTCAAATGCATCTGTCAATTCTATGCATCATCTAGCAATTCTGTCTGTCCATGCCTTAGAGTCATGTCATGAATTATTAGCAAGTTTCTTCGTCTTTCTGTGTCAATATTTTCACTGTTAACAAATAAATACTCATAAATTAATATTAAGAAAGCACAGAATTAGGGAAAAACTAGAAATAACATGATTGTATATGTGTGTATAAACAAAAGACCAATATATAATGTTTGTTATATTGCTATTTACGAAAATTCACTTTATTTTTAGTTTATATATTGGTAAAGGCTCTAATCTTGTGACAAAAAAATTTCTAGGAATCTGTGGAGTTGGGGATGATTATTATTGCAGAAAAATTAATAATAAATAGGTAATTATAAAAAGAAAAGCAAGAATAAAGACTTTATAACTACTAGATTTTTTAAAAATTCCTACCCACGTGTATTTCTAAAGCTAAACATTTGTTGTGCAAGATAACCAAAGCTTTTACTTAACATTTTAGAATGTCTTTGGAAATCTAATGAATTTGAGAACCTATACTCTAGGATAACTGATACATAAAGATTATATTATTCAGAGAAAAAAGTTGAGATCTAGGGTCTATAGAATTTACTTCCTTCGGTGAACTTCCTGTCAGAATTGAAGTCATTAGCTGAGTTTGATGACATCTTAAGAACTGAAACTTGCTGGGTGGTGGTGGTGCATGCCTTTAATCCCAGCACTCGGGAGGCAGAGGCAGGCAACCTCTGTGAATTCAAAGCCAGCCTGGCCTACAAGAGTTAGTTCCAGGGCAAGCTTCAAATCTACAGAGAAACCCTATGAAACTGAAACTTTTGTTGACAATTTCTGGCATCAATAAACAGAGAAGAAAGACAGATGCATTATTTAAAATATTAGATTTTGTTTTAATACACTTCCTTTCTCTAATTTATTCAATAGTTTCATGTTTCCTTGAAGGAAAATTTCACCCTCTCCCTTTTCAGACATTTTGCACAGAAGAAAGAAGATAAGAGATATTTGTTGAAATTTTACAGTAGTGCATTTAGTTCACAAGATTTACAGTTTGTTTATATTTTCTGGAACTATAGAAATATAAGCCATAAAAATAGAAGTCATGATATTCTGATATTACTGTTCTGTTAGTGTAGTGCATGTTTGGGGGACATGAGTTCCTACATAGAGTGTAAACTAGTGGATAATTATTAAAACATGTTCTCCTTTAAACTGTATTCCCTCTAAACATTATTTCATTTCTGTATTTGGCCACTTAAGAAACTTTGAGCAGAGCCTGTTTTTGGCATTTGATATCAATTTCTCTACTCTATGCCTGCTGATAGTCAAAGGAAGGCTGTGCTTTACCTCCTGAAGCTAGTTCAGCAAGCATTATGAGGGAGGCAGAATCTAGATTTGTTTCAACAGTGTTGGATGATATCATTTTTTTTTGTAAATCTCAGCCCATTTAATAACCACTCTGCCTCTGCTCTTTCTTTCTTCCTCTGTCTTGATTACAGCTACCTCAGTACCCTAAACACAGAAACATTCATCTTTCTCTTCTCTCCTCCCTTTCTCCTGCATACCCACTCCTGCAACACAATGGCCAGATTCTACCTCAATTCAAAACTCCTTGCTTGGCTCTCTGTGCTCTGGTCAATACAGTCATCCAAAATCCAATTACTATCTTCTGTCTTTTCATAGGATGTTCAGATCTCCTTTGCCATTGCTGCCCTCTACATGCTTACATGTCACACAGACATTGTTCCTGTTGCTATCATTTGCTATTTCTCTGGCCCTTAACTATCTCATATGTAAAATCATTATGGTAGCTTTGCCCAATAAGCTACTAGCCATATCTCATATATGATAAACCATACCATGTTTCACTCTACAAGCATGTTCTGTGTGTTATTTTTTGATTGCTAATTTATCTCATTTTCAGCTCTTTCAAAATAGAGAGTGCATCTCCTTTCTTTAAATATTGAGAAAATACCTGATTTATTCACAAACTTTGTCTTAGAACTCTAAGAAAACTAATTCTTAAATTCATTCTGAATACAAGACAAGGGGAAAACAGAGATTTTTAGAACTATAGCAGGCCAAGTAATAGATTTCATGTGACTTTAAATTTGCAAATAGAATTCAGCTTCTTAAGGAGTAGGAAATAAAGCCTGCAACTCCTGCTTATATTTTATTTTACAACAAAAGCTAACATTTTATTAAAATGTAAAGTTTGATTAGATGATTCAATTTTCCTTTTCTATTCTTGGCTTATTCTAGCCTCCCTCAATTCTGTGATCCTCATGATTGCTGTTTTTAGCCCAGAACAGTGATTATTGTGTGGTTCAGATCTGTCATTGCTGCTTAACTCAATTATACAAAATATTTATTATAGGACATTCTTGGGGCTTGGGGTGCCGGTCTAATTCATAAAGAAAACAAAGATTGGCTCAGTAAAAAAGGCAGCTGCTGTGTAATTCCAATTTAGGAATCTCTGTAAAGGTATAAGAGAATCACTGCCACCCTGGTCTCCATGTGTATAATGGAACACACCCAACCCCATAAACCCAGGAAACATCAATGAAGTTAAATTTTTTTTTAAATAAATAAAATATGAATTGTAGGGGAAATATAACTTGCATTTTCTTCTGTATAATAAGTATAATTTGTAAAAAAGTGTAATTATCCATAATTTAAATTTAATGATATGAGACAACAATAATCTTCATAGTATGTAACTAGAAAACTTGTCAAGTAATTCTAATTTCAAAGTGAATCACAAAACTTACTAAAGAAGGCTACACTACCCAGAAGAAGCAATAAATTCTTGAAATGTACTAAACTAAATGCCACCTTTTTGCAGTTCTTCAGGGGAAGGGCCACATCACATTCAATGGTTTCTCTTCTTCACTTTCAACTTCATCTAGTTTTTCTTAAGAGAACTCACAGCATGAAAGAGATGCCAACTAGAACTCCTGAATTTGTATTGAAGAATAGTTTCGAACCCTTCTAAAATGCTATGTCTCATGAAGTATTAAACTCAGTTTTTAATGCTTCCTTAGAAATCAAGCAATTCTGGTAATCACAAAAGCACTAATGTGCAAGTGTCTATTTTGAAAAATATAAAGACAAAAATATTGTAAATTTATAGGCTTATTTATACCTATCATTCTAGTCTCATTGGTAATTTGGGTATATAACATGCTTTTTTGAGACTTTTCATTTACATATTTAGAATATAATATGAGAAAATTAGAATAAGCTTTCTTCTTCAATATTTGTTGTCTGAAATAATTTCATAATGTAAAGTACATTTACTTGATCTTACACAACCTTACCTATTGTAGAAAGTCCAGGGCATGAGAATGTGTTCCATCAGGTTTGTTTACATCTCTTTTGCTCAGTCTTGTAGTTTCTTTTTTTTTTTCTTTTCTTTTTTCCCCTTTTTTCTCTTTTTGGTACTTGGTAAGCTGTGTAAGCACAGTGCTGCTGAGTTACACCAGACCTTTGCTTTTAGAGATAAAACCTTATCATTGTAACTCACTGTGACCTGGGATAGTCTGTGCAATATGAGATGGACTTGAGCTCAAAACTCTCCTACCTGTAACTCATGGATGCTATGGTTAATGTCAGTGACCACTGTGCTCTTCTTATATTCTTTAAAATATTTGAATGGTTGATTTTTATAGATGTTACACAGATACAACCTGGTCCAACCACTATGACATTTCCCTCAACTAGTTTAGTGCCTGCTAACTGACCTCGGCATATCCAGTGAAACCATTCTTTCACCTTATAATTCATCAGGCCAACCTAGAGTGATATTAAATATATAGATCACATAATTCTTCTGCACTTCTTTAGTTTGCCCTTGTTGATTTTTCACTAGTTTTTGTTCCAGACATTAGTTTAGCTCTTTGTCTACCTTGACAAGGGCTGAGTTGAGCACTCAGTTACCATCTGTCCATTGACTTCTGTGATTATTTTCCTGCCTTCAAAATATCTAAAGCTTTTCTATCTGCTCAGAATTTCATTTTCTTATTATCTTCCATCAATTCACATCCGTAAGGTTTGAGGAATCACAGATACTCTCTTGTTTAAATTTCCATATAGATTATTTTGCTGACTTGGTAATTATCTCATTTTTATGTCCTGTTTGCTGTCTTTCTTTTCCACCCTCCTGAATCTTTGTAGTGCAAATCCATGAACTAAACACATACTTGCTGTCTTATGGTTTCTGTTGCTGTGAAGAGACATCATGACCACAGCAACTCTTTTTTTTTTTTTGTCTCTAAGAAAATGAAAGTTTTTGTTTATTATAATATAAAGCATATTACAGGTATAGCATACAGGTCAGGCAATTGTACAAAGATCAAATCAAACTATAAAATATATGTTAAACAAACACAAATTATAGACCCATGTTTCTACATTGAATTGTGGCCAGACTTCAAGGCCATAGTTTGCATGCGCCACACAGGAGGTGGTCACCTTTTCTAACAGAAGGTCAGGATATGCTAATGTTGTTCTTGGGTGTTGAAGGAGTCCAACAATGCCCACAATCACACAGCAACTCTTATAAAGGAAAACATTTAATTTGGTTTGGTTTCAGAATTCAGAGGTTTAGTTCATTGTCATCATGACAGGAAGCATGATGGCATGCAAACAGACATGGTTCTGGAAAGGCAGCTAAGAGTTCTACATCTGGATCCATTAGGGAGAGATAGTGAGCCACTAGGCCAGACTTGAGCTTCTGAAACCTCAAAATCCAGTGACACAGCTCCTCCACAAGACCACACTTACTTCAACGAAGCCACACCTTCTAATAGGGGCCCTCCCCATGAGCCTATGAAGGCCATTTTTTTTTCAACCACCACACTGGCTGACATAAAGTCTAAACAGATGTTGCTAAGAACACACACAATCTTAGTTCTTCACTTGTATCAAATAAAAAGATTGGAATTCATCATCTGAGAGGTTCTTCTCAGTTCTTCTGCTACTTGAGTTTCTGATCAAATTCATTATTGATCATATGCATCCTTACACAATACAGCATACAAAACACGGACGAAACTGTTCTGGTTGTGAAGTCAAATATTCAAGTAAATTAAACTGGAACTGATTTGATGGAGAACTTATTATTATTATATTATATTATTATAGTGAAAATAAAATCACTATACAGAAAATAAAAAGGACAAACAGTGAGTTGGTGTTTTAGTTTCATAATTACCTTTTTATAATAAAATAAATGTTTTATTAATGTTCATAAATAATATTTAAGTACATGACTTAGAAATTACATATATATATATACATATATACATATATGTATAGGCAGAAAATTAGAAATTTTGTATAAACAGAATATCAAAAACCTTGGAAAATTATACTTAATTAAAAATAAAACCAGGAATTTTCTACTTAAGAAACTGTGTCTGAAATTAGTTTTAACTGATGAATGGCATTTAGAATTTAAAACTGAAAGCGCTTATTGGAAAAAAAATAAGTTCAGTCTTGTGGTTCACATTAACCCCTGCCCACCTCCACCTCCATCTTATTATCATAACTATCAGATTCCTCCTTCATCTTTCCTCCTCTATAAGCCTCGTTGACAGTATGTCTTCACATATTTAGCTATTTGTGATTGTTCCCTAGTCCTGGATAGTGACTGACTCATTCATGAAATCTTGACACAATTCTCACAAATGAAATATGAGAGAAAATCTGTTGCATGTTTTCTGTTAATGTTCTTTTGCTTATAGATGGAAATCCAAACTAGATATGCTCCCTGATCCTCAAATGCCTCTTTAATTTTTGGAGTACATAAAATTTGTGAAAAAAAATGGCAGCCATTTAAAGTAATAATGAAACTAGCTAAATGGGAAAGTTTGCACTCCAAGGATGACATGAGAAATGAAGAGTCCAGTTTCTTTGGGAAACAAAATATTTATTATGGATGTGAAATTAGGTTTCTAATGTTTTCTTATGATGAGGGTAAAAATCCTCTTTTAATATCATATTACATGCAATGATGCAATGTATTATAAGTCATACCCCTGCGTATGTTGGAATTAAAGAGAGGAAGACATCTTAAGTGTAAAGAAGAAATGAAAACAGATGGGTGACTGAGGTCTGTGATCTATACCCCATTATTCTGCTCCATTTATTTCTACAAATGCATATCAGGCAGCTGTGGAGGAAACAGAGGAAAATGAAGAGTATCCTCCCATATGAGAGCAATAATGCATCTTTTATGAGATTAAAACTTCTCTAGTATTTATACATCCACATACTTAAGTGGCAAAAACAAAACAACTTAAATAATATGATATAATTTAGTGTAATATATCAAAACCATTAGTCTATATATACTCAGAATAAAAGTTACTGTAATTTCAAAAAGTTTTATTTTCACAATGTCTTCAATATATTTTCAGTGCTTCTCAGCTTTGATAGCTACTCATAACATTAACAGCCCTTATTGTTACTGAGAGAGAATGATTCCAGAATCATGCTTGAGTATTCCTGGACTCTGAATGCTGACTACACACTGAATAATGTTATTGCCAGCATTGTTTCTACTTGCACAGATGTGTAGCCGGAAGTACTGTGGCAGAAAATGGAACATCTGGAGGCAAAGAATAATACAAATAAAGACATGGGGAAAGCCATCACTGGGAAGCAAGATCCTACTTCAAACTCCATTTTTCCTGCCAATCATGAAAAGACTACTCTTAGATCAGAGTTAAGAAAAACCTGAGCAATGGTAGTAACTTTTCTGCTGGGGAGTGTGGTTCATGTGCTCCTCAGGAGAATAACTTGAATAAAATCACGATGAGAGCCAGTAACTGGAGCAGTGCTTTCTGTGTGGTATCATGACTGCCCACGATGATGCTACATATTAACTCAAAATAAAATAAACTGCATTAGATTTCACACACATTGAAAGTTGTTGTCTGTCTTTCCCAAAAATCCTGAAACCTGTGGCTTCTGCCTCACCTATATTCTTTCCATATTATATATTCTTGCTCTGGAAATAGACTAATTGGCTTATGATTTTCTTATAATTTGAGTTAAACAGATTTCTTACTCTAAAAAAAAGAAAAGAAATTTCAAGAGGCAGATTGGCTGCTTGATGGAGTTTGCTCACAGAACTAGGAAATACATTCTGATTGTTGTTCTTGACACTGTGGTATTTTGGGCTATAACATTATTTTATAATACCTATCTTGTTTTCATTATTAGAATTAGATCCAATGTCAAAAACTCTCAACTCTTCATTCCGTTTATAATCAGTTATGTTTTCATAGGTATAGGGAATATACAAAAGTGTCCTATGAACTTCATTTAAAGACAGACTTTCACCTCAATCTGTTCCTGCTGCTCCATTCATAACCTAGTTAATGTAGAGAAGACATTTCATTTATTGCTCTAAGGACTGTGAAGTTTAAGGAATGAAATTGTGGTAAGGAACTTTCTTCAGTGTCATGTGTTGATAAGATGGAAGAGGGACAAGCTAGTGTATGTGAAAGAGACTAATTATGAGGAATCATTTGCCTCATAACAAGCCATGTTAACAAACCCACTAATACAAAATGACATTAATGCTCTGTTTCTATGACTCAGACACTGCACTTGGGGGCTTTGGGATGAGCTCACACATGACTGCGGATGTACACTTAACCCTGAGAGAAGCCTCATTATCTTTAATGTATCATCTAAGGAAAATTACACTGTGACAAAGTGTGTTACACATCATAACCAAGGATCTCAGGAATGGTGTCACTAAAGAGAAGACTATTGTCTTCTCCTAGTATCCTATATTCTTCTTCTACCTCTCAGTAGACTTACTGTGTAGACTAGGTTGGTCTTACATACAGAGATCTCCCTGTATCTACCTCCTGAGTGCTAGAATTAAAGACATGTTCCATCACATGCCAAATAGAGAGTTTTATTATAAAGAAAATCATAGTTTAGTCATACAACTGAGAATAGTTTTAATTGAGAGCCAAATTAACTACTTGATAATTTCAAAAGTGGAAACACAACATAGATATCTCTCTACACACAATATTCACATACATAAATAATGATATATATGAGCACAATGAAATACATTCATTAAGCAAAATATTATTGTTACTGTATGTTATATACATCTGAAAGTGAATGCTACAGCACTGAAATGTTTCAAACATAAAGTCAGAGAAACACTGAAGCTCTTGCAATGAGAGATGAGGTCGCTAAGGTGAGGCTTAGATACGAAGAAGTTCCCTGTACAGGAAAGAAGTACACTTCAGTGAAATCCTATTGTTTGCATTATTTTGAAAAGGATGGAGTAATCAAAGTAAGTCAAGTTTTTCATTAGCTAAGAAGAATTGGGAGAAGAAGAAAATTATTTCCATTATCAATCTGGGGCATATAAGTGACAAAAGATGAATATATCCTTTCTTTATGCAAGATTTCAATACCCTATGAGAAAATCACATGATCAAGGACATGTCTGATATTATTACAGCAACTAATTGTACACACACACACACACACACACCATGCACGTACTATAGAGGGAACTGAGATGAATTGGGTCTTGTTTCTATTCTAGTGCAATGCTTGAGTCTCAATTATTAAACACAGCTGGGACAGATGAATCAGCCTAGCTGATTTCCCTCCAACAATTTCTCCAAAACTCAAACCAAATTTGGTTGCTTAAAGCAGGGAAAATAAAAGGGCAGAAAGTGATACGTGTCCAGTAGAGCAATACAAAGTTAACTTTGACCTAGAAATCTGTTTTTCACTTTCCAGGCAGCTGTACTTTGTGACTCAGATGGATCTGTATTCTTTTATGAAGAACAGCATTGTAGATATGCATGCATTTGGGCACATTAAAGAGCCATAAAATATGCCATAGACCTTTAAAACTGAAATGTACAGAAAGGAGATGGAATAAAAGCTGATTTTGAACATGCAGGTTTCATTTCTTTCATTACCTCCTGGTCATAGTACCTGACCTTGCAAACACTGAACTCTGGGCACCCTGCAGATCACAGTTCTATGTGTCAGTCTCTAGACAGACAAGTTTCGACATCTAAAATAACTGCTTCCTTTTAGAGTACATTCTACTCAAAATACAGAGACTATCCAAGTGATGAGGCAATCAAGGCCACCAGAGGTGGCAATCAAGTTCATGAGGTGAGGCATGAGGTTATTTTATTGTCCCCTGAGAGAAAGAATGATGTTGTAGTCACAAATGTATAGAGTAATAACAGGACAGATGAGCAGTCATTTTCAAAGACGAGCAATTGTCCCACACCTCTGAGTGAAAATTAATCTTGCTCACCACATTAAACCTTACTATACTTATAATACTGCTAAAATACTAAATACAGACTCCCAGGTGAGATGCCAAGTGGTTTTATTCAATAGAGAATATCAAAGAATTTCAGAATCTTCAGGAATTATTAAATTTTATGTTTCTAGATTAACCACGAATGTCCAAACATAAAACATATGTTTGCCAAATTCTGAAATCTGTTACTCATATTCACAGGGTGTACAAGTAACATGCTATCACTTATATCCCACCTTGTTCCAAGATGATTCTTCTTCTTCTCATATATTTTTATTTTAAGCTTTATTTTAAAAAGTAACAAATAAAAATAAATCACAACCTCAAATTAACTAGATCCAAAGACTATGTAGAACAATAAACTTCTGTACAGTTTAAGTGGTGATTTGAAACAGCTATGCTGTCCCACATTGGATTTTATACTTTCACTAGAAGATTATTTTATGTACTTATCAACCACCCAAAATGAAAAATCGAGGACAGAGTTAGAACTAGGAAAAGAATTAGCTTCATGTCCTCTTTCATAACTCTTGTCGTTATCTGTGTGAAGTCCTCCCTTGTCCGTTTAACGTGATTTGGCATTTCCACTGTGTCTGTTTTTACAGGACAGTGTTTGTCTGCATCTCTCAATCTCTCTGCCTTCTGCTACAGTCAATGTCAGGAAGGTCAAGTCTAATTCCCCAGGCTTATCTGAACCCTGGAAGTGCAGATGAACTCAAGTATGGGCAGTGTGATATACACACAAATGCTCTGTGGAATCTAGAGAAGATTGAAATTACCATCATGCCTGTTTCTTCTCTTTCATTTCTTCATCACACTGCAGGAACACAAACAGAATTGCTGTAAGCACACTGAAATATTTTACCATCAGACAGAGGAACAGAGAAAAGCCTCGAACTCAGCCCTGTGAGGCCCAATACTTCCATTTCATGGTGATAAAATTATTTGTCAGAGTATTGATACTACACTTACACAAAATAAACATATGTTTTAATAGCATAAAAGATGGATTCTTAGTAAAAATAAGTAATGAAAGTTATCTACACTGTAAATTTTTGATATCAAAGAAAAAATTTGAAAATAAAGTTAGAAATTAGGAAGATAGTCCATGCTTAGGGGTCATCTGAATTAATATTGTGCAATACCTGTCAAAATTCCAATTACTCTTTACATGGTTAGTAAAAAGCCTAAAATTCATGTAGAAGTACAGAAGACTCTAAGTAGCCAAATTGACTCTGAGCAAAATGAACAACACTGGACATATCACCATATCTGATTTCAAGATCTACATCAGAGTCAGAGCCATAATAACAGTATGGTGCTCATACAAAAAAAAATAGATGCATAGATCAATGGAGTGAAAGACAACAGCCAGAATTAAATTGAACAGATATAACCACCTGATATTTGTCAACATACAAAAGTTTACTTTTCGGGGAAAGATAACTTCTTCAACAAATGGTGTTGGGAGAATATGCAGGATGTGCACAGACACCAGAAAGCTATGTTCCAATCTCTTATTATAAAAATCAGCATAAAATAGATCAAAGACCTTAACCTAAGACTGAAAACTGTGACACTGTTAGAGAAAATAGCTGAAGATACAGCCATGGTCAGAAACCTTCTGGAAAGGGTACCAAGAATATAATCACTAATTCCAAGAAAAGACAAATTTAATTCCATGTCATTAGAAAGATTTCACACAGCAAAGGAAACAATTGAATGAAGAAACACACTACACAGTGGGAGAAATCTTTTTTAGTTATAAATATGACAGAAAACTAATGTTCAGAGTATTTAATGAACTCAAAAAACTAAACATCAAAAGAACTAAAAACCTAATATATAAAGAGCTAAGAAAAGGCACAAACACTTGCCAAGATATAAATAATGGCAAAAAAGAAAAAAGAGTTCAACAATCTTAACTATAAAGAAAATTTAAACTTAAACTATCTCAGGATTCCAAATCTTACTCTTTGTCAGAGCACAGTCCAATAATGGAATTTTGAGTCTTCCAAATCCTTGCAAGAAAACTCTAAGACAAACAAGATAAAGTCTTATGACCTCAGTTTCTTCAAAATACAGAATTTTTCTTGTAATGTATTTTTATGATTCTCCCATATATAGCAGATAGGAGTGAGATCACTTTAGCTGTTGTGGAAAAACATGTTTTTGTTAACAGGTGGCTTATCTTTGCCATTAAACACTTTTCTCCTGTGATTCTTCTTAACCTGGAGAACACTATGGAAGACAGCATAGATGTTTGTAAAAACCAAAAATCAGAACCACTGTATGAGCCATCTTTAGCACATCTCTGTGTAGACCTGCAGAACTTCTGAGTTGTAATACCATGAACACAACAACTCATTCAATTTTATTATAACAATATTCTCTCTAGTGAAATTATGGAGCCATTCTTGGTGACCACCAACAGACGACTGGAAAAGGGAAAGCATGGCATATCAACACTGTCCCAGTCTGTTTTCTTGTGCTGTTGTAAAACATTGACCAAAATCAATCTGGGTAAGAAAAAGGTTTAATTGGCTAACAGGTTACAGTATATTACTGAGAGAAGCCAAGAGAGGGAACTCAAGTAGAAACCATGAAGGAATACTGCTCACTGGCACGCTGATAGGTTTTATTAGCTATCTTTTTTATTCAGCCCAGTCCCATGTGCCCAAGGATGACACTGCCAAGGCAGGCTGGGCTCCTCACAACAATCAGCAATCAAGGCAGTCACATCCATAGGCCAGTCTTGAGGAAGTAATTCTTTCTCTGAAAATCCTCTTCCCACTTATGTCTAGGTTGTGTTGAGTTCACAAAAATGATTATAGCAAATATAAAAGAGTTTTATTCAGCAATAAAAAACAATAAATCCATGGATTTTGGAGAAAAATATATGGAAATAGAGATTATCACACTAAGTGAATTAAGCCAGACTTAGAAAAATTACGTTTCTCTCATTTGTGTATTCTAGATTTTTTATTATAAATTAACATTTTTCATTATCAGTTTTTATATACATAAGTAATGCATCATGATTATTCACACCCCTCTCATCTTATCATCTTAGTTCCAACCCTGTCAACTCTATTGTCCCTTTCCCATGTCCTTTAGTTTTGTAACCCATTGAGCTTATCCAATGGCTTTAGCACCATGGGTATGGTGTTATCTAATAAAGACTGGCAGACCAGCAGTTAAACATAGAGGAGCCAGGATCCATGATTCCTTCTCTGTGGGTACATGGCTATTGGCAGACTAGTCTTGTGAAGTCCTGTTCCATCTTCCTTGATATTTTTCTTAATAGTTTTAAAGATTTTAATTTACCTCCTTGGTTGCAATTACTCTAAGGCCTTGGTTGTCAACCTTCCTAACACTGTTTCTTCAGTTGTGGTGACCCCAACCATAAAATTATTTTCATTGCTACTTCATAACTATAACTGTTCTACTGTTGTGAATCATAATGTAAATACCTTATTTGCAGGATATCTGATATGAGCCTCATGTGGAAGGGTTATTTAAACCCAGGGAAGTCAGGGCCCCGAGGTTGAGAACCACTATTCCAAGTGTCTTTATGAATGCTAGGTTCCTCAGAATGGGAAAGTATCCCTGATTGATCTCTGCATGTTTCGCATTGGATTGTAGAAATGATAATTTTTTATAGGCAGATTTTATAACTTGACTGATGTGGGAGTGATTTCTTATTAATAAAGAAACTGCCTAGGCCCATTTGATAGGCCAACCCTTAGGTAGGCGGAGAAAACAGAAGAGAATCCTGGGAGAAAGAAGCTTAGTAGGGAGTCGCCATGATTCTCCTGCTCCAGACAGACGCAGGTTAAGATCCTCCCTGGTAAGCCAGCTCGTGGGCTACACAGAATATTAGAAATGGGTTAGAACAATATGTTAGAGCTAGCCAATAAGAAGCTGGAACTAGCTGTGCCAGGCAGTGTTTAATAGAATACAGTTTCTGTGTAATTATTTCGGGCATAAGCTAGCCATGCGGGCGGCCGGGTGCAGGGGACGCAGCCCTGCCGCCGCTCCTATTTCAACACTTGACACTTTTCTGAAAGTGTCGATCAATGCTTAAAGCTTTCTAGTGGAGTGTTTAATATCTCTTACACATGGAATCATATTTTATGGATAGCAAGGATAATTTAAATTCTTCATTAACTATTTGTATCTGCCTTAGTCACTATTGTCTTATTGTGAAAAGTTAGTATAAAAAAAGGCAATTCTAATGAGAAAAAGCATTTAACCAGGGCTTGCTTACTATTCCAGAGGGTTACTATGTTATCATGGCAGGAAGCCTGGAGACAGGCATGATACTAAAGCGATAGCTGAGAGAGAGCTACATCCTGATCTACAGGCAGCAGAGAGAGAAGAGTGAGAATGAGACAGAGACCCACAGATGGGTGGGGGAGAGGGGAGAGAGAGAGAGAGAAAGAAAAGGGGCCTGGCATGGGTGTTTGAAACCTCAAATCCTACACTCAATGAAACACTTCCTCCAACAAGGCCACACCTACTAACAAGGTCACACCTCCCAATCTTTAAAATTCTTTTAAACAGTTCCATTTCCCGATGACTAAGAATTCAAATGTATGAGCAAATGGGGCCCATTCTTATTCAAACTACCCCATTCCACTCCTTGGCTCCCATAGATATGTAGTCATCCAGTGCAAAAATGCATTCAATCCAACTTCGCAATTCCCCATAGTATATCATAGTTGAAACATTTTTTAAATTCCAAAGTCCAGACTTTTCTAAGACTACAGTCAATCTCTTACCTGTAACCTCTTGCAAAATGAAAATTTAAAAAATCAAATAACATACTTCCAACATAAAATGTCATGTAATATGCATTATCATTTTAAAAGGAGACAGGGAGCAGAGTGAAGAAATACTGGAACAAACCATGAACAAAAAGTAACAGGAAAAACTGCAAACTCTGCATTTACATGTTCAATATCCAAGAACTTTTTAGAACTCTAATTGCATTCAGCTTTGTTCACTGCAACACCTTTCATTCTCGGGCTTGCTTCACTCCGTTAGCAGTTTACTTCAGCAGGTAGCCCACGGCTCGGGCATCACCTACATGTTAGGGTCCAAAGCAATCCAGGCCTCATCTTCACAGCTTCTCACAAAGGCCTCTCTGAACCTCCATGCAGGAACAGCCCTGATACTCATTAGGTCTCAGCAGCTTTTTTTAGCTTTTCTTAGATTTCATAACCCCTTTTGTATCCTTATCTCTAATGTCAGAACTGCTTGGCCAAAGCTGCCAAAGCCTGTTGTTTGATGGGCTAAAACTTGGCTTACTCATTACATTAAATTTGTATTAGCTTTCTATTGCTTACTGCTTAAGCTTTCCTTTAATTCTTTCTCATTAGCTGGAAGTTTAGTCATGCAGATTCTTGCCCTCAGATCATCACTACCTTTATTCCCTTTAGCATCAGGCTATTCTTTACACATTTTGTCTCTTTATTCACTAAACTTAGCTCTATTGCATTCTTTGATGCCCCTTTTCTAAAACATGCATTTTGTGTTTCTCTTTTTCCAACTTACTCCTTTTGTTTCTAAGAATGATACTAATAACCATATAACACAGTCGGTGTTAGGCTGCTTTGAAACCTCCTCTGCCAATGTCATTAACACAAAATGGTCCAATTTAGCCGCAGGCAGATTTTTATGAAAAGGGCTAAACGCAGCTACATTCTTTGCCAAAATTGCACCAGAAAGGTCTCTAGGCCACTTTCTAATATTCTTCTCTTCTGAAACTTCTCAGTCCAAAATCTTCCTCTGCATTGTCTGCCATGTTCCTACAAGGATGGCCCATTAAGCACTGTATAAAATAAAGCACCCTTTATTTTAATACAAAGTCCCCAAATCTTGCCTATACCTAAAACAAACAGGATGATTAGGCCTGTGGCAGTAATACCCCACTTTTAGTACTAACTTGTGTCTTAGTCACTGCTCTAATGCTGAAGAGAAATACCATTACATTATTAAAGTTAACATTTCATGGGACTTGCTTACAGTTCCAGAGACATAGTCCATTCTCATCATGGCAGGCAGCATGGAGTGATTCATGGTACTGGAACAGTAGTAAAGAGCTACATCTCTATCCAAAGGCAGCAGGTAGAAAGAGAGACACAGACAGATAGAGAAACAGATAAACAGAGACCGAAAGACAGAGACAGAAATTGAGACAGGGCCTTGTATGGATGTTTGAAACTTCAATTCCCACCTCCTAGTGACACATTTTTCCTACAAAGCTAAAACTCCTAGTCTCTGATAACCAAGCATTGAAATGTATAAGCCTATGGTTGATATTATTAATCAAACCACAGCAGTATCCCTTTTATTTCCTTACCTTTTTTTCTTATTGCAAGACTTAGACTTCAACAATTATATTAAAAAGAAGTGGAGAGTAAATAGCCTTATTTTGTTTCTGACTTCAGTGAAATTTATTCAATGTTTTCTACATCTGCTATGATATTTGTGATAAGTCCATACTATATAGAAGTTATTGTGTTTAAGTATGCTACCTGTACTCTGACAGCTTCATCATAAAAAGGTATTTTTTGTCAAAATATCTTTCTTTGCCAATTGAGATGATCATGAAGTTTGTATCATTAAACCAACTTATATTATTTATTACAAATATCAATTTGCATATGTTAAATATCTCTGCATTCCCAGAATAAAGTCAACTTGGTTAAAGTGAGTGATCTTTATGATGTGCTTTGTATTGTATTGTTCTGAAACTATTTTGTTGAGAAGTCTGTGTGTATGACACAAAAGTATTAAAAAAGCCTGGGAGAAGTAAGATTGGGGAAGGCTGAAAATGAAAATGAGAATATAGACAGATGAATACATAATGTATTTGAAACACATCATCTTCATGAAATATAATTAATTATAATTTATAAATTATAAAAGATTATAATTTATACTTGCATGTGTGTTTCAACATATACTCATGCACATGCATATATTTGTATGCCTATGGAGGTCAGAGACCAATGCCAAGTGTTTCTTCAATAATCCTGTACCTTTTTGAGACAGGATCTCTTATTGAATCTTGGTGTCTCTGATTTAGCTGGAGTGGCTATCAACACGTTCTGAGAACCCTTTAGTCTCTGCACCACTCCTCAGCATTGTTGTCACAGATATACACTTGTCCTCCATGTTTTTGCATGAATACTATGATCTTAAGTTAGGTCCTCATACTTGCACAGCCAGAACTTTGTCCCCTGAGCATCTTTTTGCCTTCATAAATCCTCCATATCACAGCATTGTAATACGAAATGATAGAGCAACATTTTTATGTTTTATAAAAAATCTGATGTTGAAGATTGTAGTTTCATATAAATTTACTTCCTATGTAATTACATATTTAAAAATTAAGTAACCTATCCTTGATTTTTTTACTCAGCTATGTGAATTCACTAAAGTTTGGAAAATTAAACTTATATAACTTGGAGCAAAT
Source organism: Alexandromys fortis (assembly GCF_014885135.2). Lineage (NCBI taxonomy): Eukaryota > Metazoa > Chordata > Mammalia > Rodentia > Cricetidae > Alexandromys > Alexandromys fortis. The sequence continues at coordinate 334,425 of NW_026068158.1, read as the reverse complement.
TTGTCATCATGTTCAAAATAATGAAGAAACAGTAAGGAATTCATTTCTATAAGTTCTGGGAATTTTTTCTTTTCTAAAACTGTATTTATTTTATGTTTGTGAGTGTTTCCCCAACCTGTATGTATGTGTACTGTGTGTACATCCACTGGGCTCATGGAGACCAAAAAAAGACAGCAAACCCTTTGCAACTAGAGCCCTGGGTGACTGCAAATTGTCACATGGGTGCTGAGAACTAAACCTTGATCTGAAATCAGTAGATTCTCTTAACCTGTGATTCATAGCTCTCGGGTCCAGCTAAATTTTTTTGCTGAAAATTTAAATACTTATTTTTTTTAATAGAAAGTGTGGTTCAGAGAGAATATTACATATGACTTTTAGAAATGTAAAGGTCCCAGACAACAGCACATGGCAGAGATAAAGGGGAGTAGAAGTAAGGCAAAAAAAGAAAAAGAAAAAAATTTAAATTAATCTTTAATTGTTCTTATATATTTGTAAAAAGCTTATATTTAGTTAAACTTGAATATTAAAGCTATAACCCTTCTTAATTAGGTTTTTAAAATACTTTCAAAAGCTCAGTTATCGTGTGTTTCCTTGGGACATAATTCAGTGTGAAATTTTTGTAATAGGTTAATCACTGCCCACCAAACCAATTCTTCCCCTAATTCTGTTTCTTCTTCTAGCCAGTCCACAAATTACAGCTATCACATGAATGTATGTATTCTATAAGATTCTTCTTTTCCAACTATTAAGAGAAAACTCAAAATATACTTAGAGCCTGATGATGCATCAATAAGTTACAATGTGTAAAAATATGATCACTATCTCAAGTCCAAAACTGTGTACTAATGTTTATAATCACATCTCCAACTTGCTCATTCATTTATCAGCAGTCACTGAATATTGATGAGATGTCTGGTTCTTGTAACAATGATACCATGTGCTTACAATCTTGAAACTACTACTCAAATCTTTTTGCGGTAGTTTCTTAAACATATCATGACTTTTTTTTATAGTTCTCTACTAATTGTTGAGAAACATGTAACTTACCTTTTAGGAAGAGAAAGTGAATTTTTGATTTAGAATAAAAAACAGTTTTGAAAATGCCAAGGGTTGATGTACAGCTTCCAATAGCAGAAATGTGCTGTTATTTCTGTTTAGATTCATATAATTAAACTATCCTTTCTTCCTTCTCAGCATAAATGTAAGACTTAATGATGAATAAATTCTCTAATTCAGATATGAGTGTGAACAAGTCATTTAATATTATTGTTCTCAGTTCTTGATATAAAACAGAGATAATACTAGTATCATTTTTATAAGACTTTCAGAAAATTTAAGGGGCTATTATGGTCAGGTGCAAACAAAATGTTTCAGAGCAAAGAACAAAATATTGAGATAAATTTAAGCCTTAAATCAGACCAAAACTTTTGGCTAATAGGGAATTTTGCATGACTAGAAGAGAAAATATGTCATACTAGCTGTGAAAGAAAAACTAAGAAGAAGAAAGGACTGGTAGGCTGTATGAGTTGACTACAAAATGGAAGGACAATGACAGGAAGGCTTGTCAATTCTTCAGTCCTCCAGTTGACTTCCCAAAGTAGAACTAAAAGACAAATCAGAAAACAAACTTCAATCATTGATTATCAGGAAAAGGCAGAAAACCAAATATAGATACCAGAGAACTAAGAACAAAATGAACATTTAATAACCACGCAAAGCCAAGCTTTATTGTCACACTACCTACATTATATTTCATGTTTTTTGATCAGTAATTATTATAAAAGTAAAAAATGTGTTGAAAACAAAAGGATTTGAATTTACATAGCACTTCTTGTATGTAGGTTTCTGTCACTCTTTAGTCATACCTGTCACTGAACTTTCTCCACCCACAGCTGCAATCGCAATTAAAATGCCTCTTATGTGGGAACAGTTTTTCTGCTAATGTGAATAAGAAAACAAAAGAGAAGTTGATTCAGGAAATAATCTTGTCTTACTGTTTTAAACATACCTGTGCAAAATTCTCAATAATCCAGCTGTTTATTAATTTTTCCAGAGGAAAATATATGCAATATACTGAGATTTTTTAAAGTCTAAATTCTTTATGTTGAGAGAGGCTTATCACAATAGCACACGTTAGAGGCTTTTACTATCAATTCCATAAAGAAATGCTAAGTAGACATTTCAAACTTTGACTTAATACAGTTTCTAAGTTTCCAGGAATAGCAACTTTGAAAACAGAGCTTTTCCAAAAAACAATAATGCCATTAAAATTTCTAGAATTAAAACAAATTTGTCATTGTAAAGAGGAAAAGAAGAAAAAAAATAAAAATGAAGATTCATAAGATGGTTGAAAACTGACAATTAGTAGGAATGACTGGTAAATTGATAGTTTCTGTTGTTCAGTTTTGTTGTTCTAATCTCAAAAGCAAGCTGAGTGCAGATGGGAACCACACCCTGAACTGTGGTATCAGCCATACACTGTGTTGTGATATCAGCCATACCCTGGACTGTGTTATCAATAATAACCTATGCTGAAGTATCAGTCATACCCTGTGCTGTGACTATATAGAATGTTCCAAAACCAGAAAATCCTCCACTGGAAGTTCTTTTCCTTTTTTGCTTTTTAACATAGATACTCGGGTGTGGGAGGTCCTTCTGTCTATGTGTTGCTTTTATTGGATAATGAATGAAGAAACTGCCTTGGCCTGTTGATAGGGCAGAGCTTAGGTCAGCAGGGAAAACTAGACTGAATGCTGGGAGGAAGAAGTACAGAGTCAGGAGACACCATGGATCTGCATCCAGAGACAGACATGATGGAACTTTGCTGATAGGCCACAACCTCATGGTGATACACAAATTAATAGAAGTGGGTTAAATTAAGATGTAGATGTTAGACAATAAGAAATTGGAGCTAATGGGCCAAGCAGTGATTTAATTAATACAGTTTCTGTACAGTACAAATTAATACAATTTCTGTACGGCCAGTATGAACAAGCGAGCCCTCCTCCTACAAATTGGTGTGCATATAGCCAACTAAATTCATGCAAAACCTGAGGAAGCTTAAAAAGAAATTCTATTTACAAAAAGCACAAAGTTTAGCTGCATTTATTTTTCAGCTGGCAGCATGCCACAGCTCCTTTCAGAGAGATCTTCCTGATGCAGCCATAGCAGGAAAAAAGCCACAGTCATTTTAAAATTTCAGCTCTCTGGGACAGGCTTCCAGCACAACCTCTGGCTTTTTTAGAAGATGGAGCATTTGAGTGAGGTTTGTGAGCAGATTGCTACAGCTTGTTTGATGGCAACTTAGACTGGCTGTGTGCCTGAAAGTGGGGAGGTGTGCTTAGCTCAGAGACACAAGTGGTTCTGCCATGCTAGACTGTGCAGAACAAGCAGGAACTACTATATATATCATAGTAATAGCACATAGTAATAGCACAGCTTAAGTTTTAGACTGGGCAGGCAAACAGATGATACTGTATTACCCCTAACAATGGTGCAGCTGAAGTTTGTAAGAAGTAGTTAGCATTTTAAGAAATGCTTCTGGACAGTAAAAAAAAAAATACAGATTCATAATAGGAAAGATTCAGACATAAAAGACCTATAAATGGGTCGCAGTTTGTATAAATGCACATAGGCTTGGAAGAGAGAAGACAAAGAGTATATAGCGAGTCATAAAATAAACCTAATGCTTTGACAAAATGGGTAAAGTCTATAAAGAGACAGAGTACAGACAGTCATGGATTAAAAGGAGTAAAGAAAAATAATCCATGTAAAGATGAAGAGTACACAGAGTCTGGATTATGTATATTATTGTGTTATCTTTAAATTTTTGACTGTAAATGATCTAATTACAGAGAGACATTTCATTGCATGGACTGCTAAGTTAAACCAACATAAAGGTATCTTGATTCCAAAATTTGAGTCTAAGGATATGTTACTTTGGAAAAGAGATTCTTTTGTTTTCACAGAAGATGAGAACCTGTAGATTGCTTCTAGGCCAATATGGTTTGATAGACCCCGCCCTCCTATAAGGTTTACATGAACACTCTCAAAAAATTACTTCACACAACTGCTGACTGAGATGAACCTAGCACACAGGATACCTCATAGAAGACCTGATTAACAGTGCCCCCAAAAGCAGGAAGTAGTATAGACAGAACTATGCCAATATTCCCAAATATTGCTTATAATTGTTTGTTTACATTTAAAGGGGGATATGCTATAGAGTTGAATAATTTGCTTTTGTATAGATCTTGATTTATTGATGCAAATTTAAGGTCAATTTTGTTATATGTATATTTCTGTTCTTGATTAAGGTATTGTGATTGTGCAGTTTATTTAAAAATGTAATGTATAATTTAAAAATATAGGTTAATAGAAAATTATGTATAATAGTCAAGCTTGTAGTCATGTTTGTTAGATTTTCTAGATGTATAGAGATATATTTCAGATAGATAGGCATTCCTTAAGCCTTTCAAAGACTACAGAATATGGCATTTAAAGTGTTTTAAAAACTAAGAAATTTTCATGACAATGAGACACATATGCTCCTGGCAGCACCAAGCTACTTTAAGAGGAAGATGGGCATTGAAAAGACTCCTGATGTTGCTGATGAGCCATTTGGGAAAGAAACTCCTTTTGCCTGGACTGCTTGATGGTATGCTATAAAAACTGGACATGCAGGACCCACAGAGAAATGACTAAAGGTGAGATGATTCTTCAAGGTATCTGCTTCATGAAAGAGTCTGGGAGACATCCTGCAGGATACAGAATAAAGTGACTGGCAAACTGCCAATATAGGTGGAACTGTTTTTGAAATTTCCTGCTTCATTGAAAAGTCTGCCGGATCCTATAGGCCTGTAGGGTGAGGATGGTTGGTCCAATAGTACAAAATAACTTTGGGTGACTGTCCAGGTAGCAAGATGTCTCTGTCTTTCCTAGAGTTTTGGAAATTGCTTACAATGTACTTCATGTTGACTTCAAGTAATATTATATCCTTCTGGAGTTTTTGATGGAGTTGAAGAATAGATATTTATTATTATAGTTTTCCTTAGTTATGATAAAAGATAAAGTTTATATAAATAGTATAACTGTAATTCTTACTTGATATGTTTTGTTATATGTAATATTGCTATGTTAAAGTTAAAGCCTTGCTTTTTGTTTAAACAGAAAGGAGGAAATGGTGTGGGGAGGTCCTTCCGTCTATGTGTTTCTTTTATTGGTTAATGAATAAAGAAACTGCCTTGGCCTGTTGATAGGGCAGAGCTTAGGTCGGCAGGGAAAACTAGACTGAATGCTGGGAGGAAGAAAGGTGCAGTCAGGAGATGCCATGGATCTGCAGTCCGAGATAGACATGCTGGAACTTTGCTGATAGGCTACAACCTCATGGTGATACACAGATTAATAGAAATAAGTTAAATTAAGATGTAAGAGTTAGCCAATAAGAAGTTAGAGCTAATGGGCCAATTGGTGATTTAATTAATATAATTTCTGCATGGTTATTTGGGTTCTGGGCAGCTGGGATGAACAGAGGGCTTTCCTTCGCAATACTCCAAAGATAAACTTACTATAGGCCTTTAGAGATAGTGACAATGGATTTATCTTATGTCTTATATTCTTTTACCAATAACCTGAGAGGGGAAATGATGGATGAAGGGTGGGAGGAATTCTAATACCAAAAAAAAAAAAAAAAAAAAAAAAAAAAAAAAAAAAAAAAAAAAAAAAAAAAAAAAAAAACAGGTAAGTACACAAAATGTTGAAGTGGAAATGCTGAGATGAACAAAAAGTGAAAACATGCCCGAGAAAAGTGGAAAGAACATGTTACCTATAGGTCTCCATCACAGGCAAACTACATATAATGCTCATAGTAGCATCTCCTAAAGAACTCTTTCTCTTTTGGAAGAATAAACTGCAAAGGGCCTCTGATTTCTTTCACATCAATGGCCAAAGGCAAGGAGCAGAAGATGTGGAAGATGACCGTGTTAAGGATAAAGGTATGATCCCAGTTTCAAAGGGAACAGGGATACAGGCAATCTCCATCTTCAGAATGTAATATGTCTGCAAATCCAATGTTCATGATTATAACTGTATGATCTGAGGATTTTTGCACTAGATGTTTACACTGGGGACATGACCACTCAAAGGTATGGTTGAGAGGAATATTTTTATTGTAGATTTTTATTATTATGAAGGAGGGTACAGTCATAGGCATTTGAAAGAGTATATAACAGGGAGAGAAAGTAATGAACTGTACATGACGAATAGACTTGATTTTACAATGAGAGGAGAGAGGTAGAGAGTGAGAGAGAAGAACCAAGAAAAGTGAAAGAAAGAGGAAAATAAGGGAGGAAGTCAAAACCAAGAGATTATAGCCAAAATAGTAGGGATATAAGAGAATGAGAAACCATGAAGTGGGAAGCCCATGAGCTGGAGAAGTTTAGGTAGGGGCTGGGATGTTGTAGAATATTGGTTTAAGATGTGTTGCATTTGTTTATGTTGTGGAATATTTGTTTAATTGTGCAAAGATATGTTGTATTTGTTTAACTCTGTAAAGCTATATTACTTTGCCTGCCTAAAGCATCTGATTGGTCTAATAAAGAGATGAATGACCAATAGCTAGGCAGGAGAGGGATAGGCAGGTCTATCAAGCAGAGAGAAAAATAGGGGGCAAAATCTAGGGAAGAAGAGCAAGGAGTAAGAAAAGGAGTAGGAGAGGAAGATGCCAGGGGCCAGCCACACAGCCACACATCCAGCCACAGAGTAAGAGGAAAGACAGATATATAGAATGAAGAAAGCTAAAGTCCCAGAGACACATCATAGTTATATCCATAGAAACTGGATAAATTAAGTTAGAAAAGCGAGCTAGAAATAAGCCAAGCTAAGGCCAGCCATTCATAAATAAGAATACATCTTTGTATTTATTTGGGAGCTGGGTAGTGGGAACCCAAAGAGAAAAAAACTAATATATATCCTACACAAGAGTGAGAAGTTATGAGAAGAGCCAGTATGCCAGTATGGACTCTGTAACAGGTACTTGTGATGGAGGCCAGCAGGTGCTTTGGTATTCTACTAGACATGGTGCATAACTATTTGCTCTGAGTTTCTTTTGGAACTAACAGTAGTCAGTAGAACTGTCCCTGGAGATGTTTACGATTTAAGCCAGAGGAAAATTTTCTATCAAAGTGTCACTGATGTGGGAATGGTTTCTTATTAATAAAGAAACTGCCTTGGCCCATTTTATTGGATAGAAAATTAGGTAGGCGGAGTATACAGAAGAGAATTCTGGGAGAAAGAAGGTTAGAGGAGGAGTCGCCATGATGCTCCCAATCCAGACAGACGCAGGTTAAGATCCTCTCTGGTAAGCCAGCTC
>NW_026068158.1:294243-326268 GCF_014885135.2 Alexandromys fortis | reverse complement strand
ATATACCAAATGCTAAGAGAGCCAGGTATAAACACCAGATAGTCAAGAAGAGATTAACAGCAAATTCCCAGAGATAAACTGATATTTATATTCAGAGAAACTAGGAAGAGAAAACAGAGAAGAGAAAAATATATGAGAAGAGCCAGCCCAGTACATCATCTGATGGCTTTTATCTACCTTATTTCCACCTACTGGGTGAATGTTCTGTGGTTAAGAAGGCTAAGGTCAATATTTAAAATATGTATCCTTTTACCATGTTATAATCAGATAGCATTTTAATTCGCTTTGAAATGTTACTTTAAATTTTTAAGATTCTGATTCTTTGTTGATGCAAAATTTTAGGAGCAAGTAGCACTCATCCTTTTTGTAAGGATAATCTGACAAAACAATACCTCAAGTATAATCATAACATAAAATAAACAGGCATATCCATTCTAATTAGATGCATTTATTCTAACAAAATTTATTTACATAATTTATTAATGTTAGTTAATTAATTCAAATTAAATACCATCAAATTGTTCTTGATTGGTAGACTTTTAACTTAGAGTTTGAAAAGAACAAAATTGAAAGGTAATTACTGATTTGTAAATAGGTTTAAAACAAGTCCAGACTACAGGGTCAACTTGTCACAGAATCATTTCAGTTCATTAAATCAACTTTACATGAGAACTAATTTTCAGATAGATACTAGTCTCTATATTGAGCAATATTAATTAGTGATGCTGATAGCAGCAGGCATTCACTGAGAAGGTAAAGGGATGTGTCATCTGCACACTTTCTCATTACACTGTGAAGATCAGCATTAGTGCTGATCTCTTCCCCAACAAGAGGCATGAGTTTCCTAGATACAGGGATATGAAAGACAAGCCATAAGTAATATCCAATATCCAGTGAGTAAAGGAAAGCATCCATTAAACCAGCTTTGCCATAAAATTTATTATATAGTTATAGGTTTTGTCAAAGAAATATTCAAATCAATTAGTTTATAGCGGTATCTGATTTTAAAATAAATTTTCATAAACATTTTATGTATTTTAATAAATATTTAATTGTTTAATGAATGTTTATTATCTGCCACCTACAGAAAGTAGTCTTATCAGCGAATTCTTCAGCTAAGCACATTTAAATAATAATATCTACCTATAGCATGAATAATAAAAATCTAGAGACAGATATTGGGGTTCAAGCTGAAGATCAGATAATCAAAGTAGTCAACAACTGGAGAGACTTTTTACCTCTACCAAATCTTCAGACTGAAGGGGTGCGATCCTGTGTCCATGAATCCTCAGACTCTATATTCTTCCTGAGTTCCTGTCTCTGTCCTTTTATATTCCTCTCTTCACTCAGTCATATAGTAACTGTCTCCATCTCCCTAGTGCTAGAATTAAAGTTGTGTGACTCCCAAGCACTGGGATTAAAGGTGTGAGCCACCACTACCTGGTGTGGGCCCATATTCCGATATGGCACAAAAGCCATTACCCCGATTTGAGCTGATTACATAGCTCTGCAGACAAGCTGTCTGTGCCCTTAACAAAAGCCAGGATGCTTGCTCCTAGCTTCTTTTGTTAAAGTGTGGATTATCTGAGAAGAGGTGTTGACTGAAACTGGTCAGGATGTTTGGGGCTTTCTTCCTTTTGCAATTTGGAGGTTGTCTTATAGAGATGCTAATTCAGGGCCTACCTGACTGCTAGATGCAGATGTGACCAGAGCCCATGCACCTGGTTGCCTAGGAGATAGCCTAATGTGTTCCCACTCTATTCATGTGAAGATATATAAGCTGTTTGGAGAATAAAGGAGAGATCTTTTTAGAGAGAGATCTTGCCCGTGAAAGATGACCGTGTAAGTTGTGTCTGATTATTCCTCGCGACTCCGTTCCAGCCAAGTTAGGAAGTCTGTGTTGGACCCACATGGGCTCCGACAACTTGGATCTGTTTCTAGATCAAAATTATGTGGTCCAGGGTAGCCTGAAACTCACCGAGTTCAGTCTGACTCTATCTCCAGAGTCGTGGGATTAAAGATGTGTGCTACCACTTCCTGGCCTCAAGTGTCTTAGTTTTGCATTCTGATCTTCAGGGAAGCTTTATGTATTACAATACAAATAAAATATCACTACAACTACCAAAAGTTTTTCAAGGGATGAATATAAACACTAAATATGTGAAAGCTTGTTATAAATGTAATTCAACTGTTATGCTACAGTGGGTGAGGGGCCATCCAATAGAATATGAAAAACCTACTAGTAAGAACTCCCTCAGAAAAACATGGTTCTTCCTCCTTCAGCAGCCATCAAAGGCCGATAGTTCCCAAGAAAGGAGCGCACTTCCACCATCTATGCCACAATTCTTTGCTGTCCTTTAAGATTTACTTATGATTAAATCATATTAGTTGTTTTTACCTTTATGCAAAAAAACTGAAACATGTTCCTCTTTTCATATTACTTTTAGAAATACAAAAATATCAGTCATCTCTAAAGCTGATCATCCACATAATTCAATCAAATAGAAGGGCTTCCCACAGATGCAAAGCAATATGTCCATCAGCTATGAAACAGCACTCAGTAATGTAACACATGTCTCATACAAGTATTATTTTAAATTAGGAAATTAATTAAAATTGTGTAGTAAATTTCTTCCAACCTGCTAAGACACTTCATGGATCATTGATTTAGACTGTTTGAACGTTTTAATAACAAGTGACACTCTAGCCACGGTAAATGTGATTGAATTCCTCAGGACATAGTTCCCTGATGTCTGAATAAAGGAAGAGAGAGGTTGATGGGATAATTCAATCTTGTGAGTTTAATTAATTACTAATAAAGATTATAACAAATTATTAATTCTATAACAAATTATGAATCACTTCACAGTTCTGCTAGAAAGGAAATTCTGATGAAAGACAGCTATGTTCAAATCACTACATTGTATGCAAATGGCACAAAATTAGTCATAATATGAAGATTAAATTTAAACTACACTTTCAGGGTTTTACAGAGTTGGATATCACATTGTGTGCTGCCAGGAATGTGTACTCCTAAGATAGTTTTTCGCAAGTGAACCATCCACTCAGATGTGAGCCTCCAGCTACAGCATCTTCAGTATCCTCTGTGAGATCTGAGCCCTGGCCATGCTTGCCTTTAGCATGTCCAGAGAACAGCTGAACCTCATATTAACTTTAGTTCTTGGGCCATATATACAATATTTCAGCTCATCCACAGCAAGTGTTGTGTTTAGACTATGGGAACAGTGAAGTATTTCTTAGCAACACCACAGTCTGCATTTTCTTCTTCTCAGTCATGTCTTCCCTTTTGTTCTGTATGTGTCAGGTCATATGCATGCACGCGCGTGCACACACATACAACACACACATATTTTCACAGGGTTGAACATGAATACTCACCTAAACACACATAATACAAATTTCTCTTTCCCTCTCTCTCTTACATACCCCATACTTATGCATGCACACACACACACACACACACACACACACACACACACACACACCACCACCACCACCACCACCTTGGAACTTAAAGAAGCTACAACACCACTGATTATGTCAGAAACCCAGCACAGTGTTGTTTAGGTCAGTATTACTTGCTTCATGCTATATAAACCAAGACTGTTTCATCTTAATTGTGTAGTGCATAGTTTTTTATGATAAGGTACAAACAAACTTTGCAATCAATATAGAAAACAAAGTCATTTCAATAAAATGTCAATGTAGTTTAGTTTTGTCATTTGTGGGTTCATATTCTTCATTATATAAAAATCTCTAAGTATAGTTAAAATATTATTTTAAAAAACATTATGCTGGGGCTGGAGAGATGGCTCAGCGGTTAAGAGCATTGCCTGCTCTTCCAAAGGTCCGGAGTTCAATTCCCAGCAACCACATGGTGGCTCACAACCATCTGTAAAGAAGTCTGACACTCTCTTCTGGCCTTCAGGCATACACACAGACAGAATATTGTATACATAATAAATAAATAAATAAATATTTAAAAAAACATTATGCTAATATTAGTGATTATCTATGAGTACTCTTAACACTATAGAGAAAAAGAATCAAACGAGTTATATAAATATTGACAATCTTCTCTCTGAGTATGCTAATCTACAATATAAAATGGAATTAATGGAGAGCTGGGAGATAGCTCAACCAGTACCTGGCATTCAAATATGAAAACCTAAGCTCAGATTCCTAGAATTCACATAAAAATTTGGGAGAATTAATAATTCTCTGTAGCCCCAACATTAAGGGGTTGTCACTAAGACACTTATCATTCAAGCTCACTGGCCTACAAGACTAGCCAGCTGATGAACCAAATCAATGGAGAACCCTGACTCAAAATATACAGTGGGGAGTGATTAAAAAAAGGTCTAAGAAGTAAAAATGCACTTACACACTGTTTTAGGTTGGATTTTTATTGCTGTAAAGAGACACCATGACCATAGCGATTCATTTTTTATATTTTTAAAATTGTTTTTATTCAGTTATATATTTTTTCCACTCTCCTCTCTTACTCTCTCCTCCCCTTATACTCTCTCCCAAGGTCCCCATGCTTCCAATTTATTAAAATATTGTCTTTTTCTACTTCCCATGTAGATTAGATCCACATATGTCTTTCTTAGGATCCTAAGTGTTATCTAGGTTCTCTGGAATTGTAAATTGTGGGCTGATTTTTCTTTGATTTATGTCTAAAGGCCACTTATGAATGAGTGCATATATTTTGTGTTTCTGGATCTAGGTTACCTCACTCAATATGATGTTTTCTAGATCCATCCTTTGCCCACAAATTTCAAGATGCCATTTTTCCTGCTGTATAGCACTCCATTGTATAAATGTACAACATTTTCCTTATCCATTCTTTGGTCAAGGGTCATTTAAGTTGTTTTTGGATCCTGGTTTTAACAAACATGCTGCTATGAACATAATTGAGCACATGTCCTTGAGGAATGATTGAGCATCCTTTGAGTATAGACCCCAAAGTGGTATTGCTGGGTCTTGAGGAAGGTTGTTTCCAAATTTCTGAGAAATGGCCATATTGATATCCAAAGGGGTTGTACCAGTTTGCACTCCCACCAGCAATGCATGAGTGTTCCCTTTACCCCACAACCTCTTCAGCATATATTGTCATCAGTGTTTTTAATCTTGACCATTCTTACTGGTATAAGATGGAATCTCAGAGTTGTTTTGATTTGCATTCCTCTAATGACTAAGAATGTTGAGCATTTTTTTCTTCAAGTGTCTTTCAGCCATTTTAGATACATCTGTTGAGAATTCTCTGTTTATGTCTGTATCCTATTTTTTATTGGATTATTTGTTCTTTTGGTGACCAATTTTTTTGGGATCTTTGTATATTTTGGAGATCAGACCTCTGTCTGATGTGGGGTTAGTGAAGATCTTTTTCCATTCTGAAGGATGTGAATGGCAATTCTTAAAAAGAAAACATTAAATTGACTTTGTTCATACAGTTTCAGAATTTCAGTCCATTACCTCATGGTGGGCAGCATGGCAGTGTACAGGGAGATGTAGTATTGGAGCTGGGAGTCCTTACATCCTGACTCAGAGGCAATTAAAAGTTGATTAGCTGTCACGCTGAGTAAAGCTGAAAAAAAAAAACCCTTAAAGTGTACCCCCACAGTGACAAATTTCCAACAGAAGGTATGATCCTCCCACATATTAAAGATCTGGATTAAAGGTGTGCGTCATCCAATCTCCTCCAAAAGACCACATTTCCTAATAGTGCCATTCCCTCTGAGCTTATGGGGACCAAATATATTCAAACTACCACACATAGACTAATACATGTTATTAATACACACACACACACACACTCACTAATACATAGAGTCGACATACACATAAACTGCATTAATACATGGAGTTCACATGCAGACACACAAACATTTTAAAATGAACAAACAGAGAAGTTGGTACTTTATATCTGTTTATTAGGTCTTGTGACTTTTTATTAATTCTAGTTCTCCTAGGTCCTTTTGGTAACTTGGATTATGATTGATACAAAAAAACTAGAGTCACCAAATAGACTTTTTCTCTCATTTTAAAAAAATTACCAAATTAAACTTTTTATATGACTTTTACAATATTTTATAAGCAAAATTCAAAACTAAAAATTTTAGAAACAGGTAAAACAAATTCAATAAACAAAGACACACACACAGGACATATTTCAAAGTTTCACAATTTGCTTAAGTTGTCAGTCTTCTTTATGCATATGTACACACAAATACACAAAGAAAGAATATGCAGCTGTTACAATACATTCATTAGTTAAATGTATATCTTAGAAGGATGAAGGAATTTTTGTTATCAACATTTCATACAATTGATTATATTATTGAGTTATCTCAATCAAGAAATATTTAACCATGATAAAAATTTTGGTAATCTCAGTATTTCCTGATTATGATTCACAGTTCTTTTGGTAAATATGTACTGAGAAAAATGGAGAGGAAAATGGGAGGAAGGAGGCATTAGCACTTTCAATTTAGATACATATTTCTCAATTACATTCCCCAAATTATACTCTAGTAATATTTTTTTTCCTTTTCTTTTTACCTCAGTAGAAAGTAATCAGAGTTCTTTGGTTTATAATTCTGAAAATATATAGATAGATAGATAGATAGATAGATAGATAGATAGATAGATAGATAGATAAAGCTATTCATATAAGATTCATTATACCCTGAGTTTGAAAAACATACAATTTTTTCCAGGAATTGTTACCAATATCCATTTCTTGTTGGATGGTCCATATTAATTTTATCCATTCAAGGAAACTTTATCAATATGTGCTGATTATGCAAAGTGAGGGATTTTGCTGTGATATCTATACTTAGGTGTAAAATAGCTTTGATGTAACCTCTCTTGTTGCTTTCTTCCCATCTCTTCCACTTTTCCCCTTTTGTAAAAGTGATTTGTAAGCCAGAATTCCTTCTTTTTGAGGAAACTCTATATGTAACTATGTATGTAGTTTGGGTAAATTTTTAAGAGAAATATGATGTTTTCTCATCTGAAATTTGATTTTTTTTAAGAATTGATTATTTTTATTTGAAACAAAATAGCCAATCTTTTGTCCTACCAGTGTAGGGATGGGCCTACATAAAAACGTTTAAATTTAACACAATAATTCTCATTTTCAAAGTTTGTATTTGTGTTGTTTTAGTTTTACCTTCTATTGAAAAATTATCACCTAAGATGTTTCAGCAAATATATTTATTAATGATAATTTTAATTAATAAGTAAATTGAAATGTGATATAAATTATAAGTCCAATAAAGTGTCATCATTTTCTTCCATTCATTTGAAGTGAAATGATGATACATGTTCAGAAAATAAAGCTAACTATCACATGGAATAATGAAAAGTATATGTCTGCTCTTATTGCTAGGGACAGCTTTCAGAATATAACTTTACAGCACAGATTTTATTGGCAAGGTGACAGCAAAGCTAACCAATCAGTTTCTCAGAATGGAAGTCAATGATGCTATTCAAACATATTTGAGAGATTTTGTATGAGCAATAATCTGTCACCGTGGGTTAAAAGGAAATAGAAATTAAAGAGATGAAAAAGTTTAGAGCTTCCAATGAGAAACATGGAATTCAATTAGCAGTTTCATTCACTATCAATCCACTCTGCTCAAATGGGAAAATACGAAAGAGAGAGTATCTAAACCTATTCTCTAAATGGAAAGATGTAAAGACAGGGGGTACTGGAAATGCACATGTAAGGACAAATTGACCATTATGATTATGAACATCCTATTCTCACTAGGTACTGTGTATGCATTAACAAATAAAAAAGGAATGAGAACCTCAAGCTATTCATACAAGAAAGCATCATTAGATTCTGTATTGCATTCTGTGGGTACATCATTTTGTCACAGTAACGTGGCATAGAATATCTACCAAAAACGGAGGCTTAGAAAGTTATTGTTTTTCTGAGACTGAAAACCCAAATCATCATTTTAAGTATTCCCTTAGAAAATATTACAGATCCATTTAAACTTAATACATGGAATTTGCAAGATGATTGAAAACTTTTCCATAATGTTTAATGTTGGAACATATATCCATGTAATGACATATATATTTTCCTATAATTCAATTTTTACCATTCTCTGTCTCTTCTTATTAAAAATACATAAAATTATTTCTGTCTCTTTCATGTTTCAGATCATTTTTTTTTCTTGCTTTTCCTGCAGCTAGTGACTCTGACTGACCCTGGGTGGGAAGGGATGCTAGGTGATGTGAGTCTGAAGCCTGCCAACTTTCTCAGTTTGTTGTTGTTTTTTTTTTTTTTTGTGGCTCCATATTTTAGGTAAATTATTTAGTCACTAAATATTATTAACTTAGTTACATCCTGACTTAAGACCAGGGGAAAGTTTTACATTTCCACCACATCTCATAAATACTATTATTGTTTCTTCTAGAATGTAGGGTATTGTTGAGAAATATAATTCAACCATTAGCTACAGTGCCAATAGCACAGATGGAAAGAATATGAATCTTAAAAGAGGGAACACCCAAGAGAAAGTATGGAAAATTAAATTTACATTAGTAATAGAATTAGTCAAGAATGTTGATTCTTAGCCACAGATGTCACTACCACAAAAGCACAAATGTACTTATATGTAGAAGCTTTTTCTGATACTTAACAGTCCTGGTAGAATTCAAAATCCACCAATATTATTCACAGTATCAGGATGGTACATGGTATCAGATGTCTTAGCCTTCTACTCTCATGAATCTTAACAAATTTACCTCTAAAGTTACTAAGTTAAAATTAATTAAACATGAATGCCTTATCATTTTGGCATTTGTTCTAACAGAGGCTTTGAAACCATAATTAGAACTCCTATCAATCAGTTTTAATCAGCCAAGGTGTATTACCCATCCCTGTTTATTTTATGAGTCAAAAGCACTCAGAAATAAGTCTAAGAAAGGCTGCCCATTAAAATGAAATGGGCCTGGGATCAAGAATGGCATTGGCAACGAAGAGTCTGAATCAGCAGGAAATAACGAGAAAGAGAAATAAGCTAAAGGCTCTGAATAGAAGTATGCATTACAGTAAGTGAGTTCTTCATTTTATTTTCTTTATAGTTTATTAGATTTTTAAAAAATTCCAACTCCCTCCTCTCCTCCCATTTCCTCCACAAACCTCCCACCCCACCCCCATCTAATCCTCAGAGATGGTAAGGCACATTGCTTTGTGGAAGGTCCCTACTATATCTAGGCTGAGCAAGGTATGTATCCAAAGAGAATAGGATCCCAAAAAGCCAGCACATGCAGTATGGATAAATCCTAGTGTCACTGCCAGTGGCCCCTCAGTCTGCCCCAGCCATGCAACTGTCACCCACATTCAGAGAGACTAGTTTGGTCCTATGCTTGTTCCTTTTCAGTCCAGCTGGAGTTAGTGAGCTTAGTTTGTCCGACTTAAGGATATATTCTCATGATTGCTGTCCTTTTATTTCATGTATATTTGTGATATGTGCACATGCAAACAAACATATGAATGTACACAATTCAAAATTTTATATTAAATTATAATACATTTGTCTTGTTAACAAAGTATTATGGATTGGAGAAAATAAAAAAAGAAAAATGAGGAAGGTACAAGTAAACTCAATTTATAATGCAAGTAATTTATCAAGATAAATTTAAAATGTAAGTGTTAAAACCACATATATATCTCTTCTTTCATATAACTAGAAAATAATCTACATTTCACATAAAAATCTTACTGTTATGATATATTCTGTATATATATATAAATTAAGTACATTATGAATTTTAATAATTCATAATTATTTAATAATCACTAACATTGCACTAGTATTTGACACTTAACAAACTACTTCTAAGACTATTATATTCCTATTCACACATTTTACTAGATCTTCCTATAGTTTTGGATTACACCACATATTACTGTTGTGTCACATATATTTTCTTTATTTGCTTTTTTGTTTTGTCTATTTGTTTGTTTGTTTAGACAGGATTTTACTCTCCCTGTCCTGGAACTCCTATGTAGAGCACGCTGGCATCAATCTTACAAAGATTCACCTGTCTCTGCCTCGTGAGCGCTGGGATTACAGGTGTGTACCTGTAAACCCAGATCTGTGTCATGTATTTCGTATACTCTCCTGGTCCAGATTTTCATCTTTCATCTTGCTCCTTAACTAATTTGTTCACTTAAGAAGCTCTCTGGTAAATCAATTTCAATACAATATTTACAGGGCTCAGTGGTGTGTGTGTGTGTGTGTGTGTGTGTGTGTGCATCCATGAGTAAGGGAGAGTACCACTCATGCTGTCAGAGAATAACATCCAGCAGCAGTCATTTTCCGCTTTGTAGCTTTCCTACATGACTTGTTAGGAGCTCCAGGCACTCTCCTATCTGTGTCTGTTGCAGGATCCACTTTAAGTGGGTTCTGTGTATTCAAACTCAATTTCCATGTCTCTTTTACTACCTTCATATTCATGTGTCCTCCTGCTTGTCTGTCTGTGCACCACATTAGTGCAGGTGCCTGCAGACGACAAGAGAAGCCATCTCTCTTGTGGACTAACTAATGTGGGTGTTGGGAAAGGATCCCAGGTCCTCCTCAAGAGCAGTAAATGCTATTTTTCCAACTCCAATTTGTCAATGTTAAATTACCCCAGCATTTAGTATTTGCTCAGGTGGTTATAGTTCTCCAGAATTTCTTACTGAATGACAGTAGTATGTTTTGTTTTTGTTTAAGACAAGATACCTTCATACTGGTTAGTCCTGAACTTGCTGACTCCCTGCCTCTATCTGCTGAGTGCTGTGAAGACAGATATGTGCCACAATGGATGGCCAGACTCTCCATTTCTAAAGCCCCTTTCCTTATGTATCTAATAATTGAACTGCTATGTGTTTATAGCCATCTGGATTTAGTAACACAGTGCCATCTGTGTTATATTGCTTCAATGTGTGATTAATACCATTATTAAGATTTCCCTTCTTCACAGTGCTCTATGCTCTTTTATTTTTAAAATCTGCAATTTTGGGTTTCTTCAAATTTGCCTCAGCATTAATGCGTATAATAATAATTTTTAAAACATAAGGACTATATATATTTTGGGTTCTGTTAGCTGACCTGAATCATATTATCTAAGACATCTGTTTCTGTGGCATTAGTGAAACTGGAATTTGAGCTCAGTAGATCTTAGCATATGATTAGAGAAAACAGCAAAGTTATTGTGAGACAGATTCTGTAATCTTTACCAGGCAATAAGTAACAACAGTGATAGTAAATATCAATGTCTCTGTACTGTCTGGGTTAAGCACAGCTGTGACTTCTCAATTTCAGTCTGTATTTATCCTACTGAAAACAATGCATAATAAATTTTAATAATATGGTAGATATAGCCTACATTCAGAAACTTAACTACCAACTATCACCTATTCAGTAACTATTTAGCTACTGCTCCAGGTGCTAAGGAACTACCAGCTATTCAGTAAATATTTATGTAATGTTCTAGGTGCTAAAAAAGGAAAAGTGATAGCAAAAAAGAATGCAGAAAGCCTCCCTGGCAGCTTCTTTTACTTTAAATAGTCATCTTTCATAGTAATGGAATTGGGTAAGAGGACAAAAAGAAGTCAAGAGATGCAGGTGTAAGACTGGAGAGATGACTCAGCAGTTATGAACTTGGGCTGTCATTCCAGAGGACCCAGGTTCAATTCCCAGCACCCACATGGCAGTTCACAACTGTTTGTAACTCAAGTTTCAGTGGATCTGACTCCCTCACAAAGACATGCAGGTCAAACACCAATGCACATAAAAAAATTTTAAAAAAGAGACACAATATGATAAGATGGTATTGTAACAGAGATAGAAAGGAAGGGATGAAATAGGGAATAAAAGAGAAAGAGAGGGAAGATCTTGCATACAGTCATAAAGTTATACTGGTATAAATCTGTTATTTAAAAGGAAAAAGTTGTGAAAAACATAAAGCATCAATGTGAGTCAGTCATTCATTAATGGAGTAATATAATTTTAATAAGTAGGTGTGAGAATAAAAGGAGTGCATGCCTAATAAGTGGTAGTAGAAGAAAGTCCTGAGTTCTGTTAAGGTCTTGAAAGCCATGGGACTAGATAAGATATCCCAAGAGTGAGATTAGATAGGAAAATGAAAGCATACCTAGTGATTGACAGCCACAAGACTGAAAAATCATGTGCATACAAATAACATTACATGGACTCAATAGGTTATATTTTGGAACATATATGTGAACACAAATACATATATGTCTGCAAAAACAATTAATGAAAAAAAGAGGCCATGATTTTGAGGGAGATTTGGGAAGGGTATATAAGAGAATTTTGAAGAAGAAAATTTAATTATATCATAATTAAATTATAGCATCAAAAATAAAACTATTCACATGTTAAAAAGAAGAATAC
This sequence comes from Alexandromys fortis, assembly GCF_014885135.2. Lineage (NCBI taxonomy): Eukaryota > Metazoa > Chordata > Mammalia > Rodentia > Cricetidae > Alexandromys > Alexandromys fortis. The sequence goes on along the minus strand of NW_026068158.1, from coordinate 313,816 downwards.
AGAACAGACATATAAATATTGATCAAGGATAAAGGTTGAGAAATGAAGCAAAACCAAATGAAGAAGATGTGTCAATTTCTCTCGTTCTTGTCCAATGTTGTGAAGGAACTATGCAAATGAAAACATAATAGTGATTGGATTATATAGTGAGGTAGTGGGTAATCAGGAAATGTGTTAAGGACATTGTCATAAATTATTATAGATAAACAAATATTTAGATTTGATTAAAAAGGTAGGGGAGATCAAATAGGTACTACACTTTTTTAGATACTTTTCTAGTAATTTTATAAACAAAAAAGACAAAGTAATGGGGTGCTTATAAATTGTTAAATCCAGTAATTTAGTTATGAGTAAAAATCAAAGGTCTGTTTTTATTTTAATATGTGACCAGTGTATTTATTCAACAATAAGGATTTATACAATGCAGATGACACATCAGCAATGCTAAAAGATACAGCATAATTCCAGAATCAAAATCTTGGAGTAAATGAGACTGTAGAATTCAATGCTTTTGGAAGCTATGACTTAGAGGAAATCATCCATTACAACAGGAAGGTATTTCACACCTATACTCCCATCAGTAAACAGGCGAAGACACGGGGACCAGGTGTTCTATACCAGCCCTGATTACAGGATAAGTCTGAGCCTAGTGTGGTAATACCTTATTTGTAATCTAACAAATAAAGCTTGCCGAAGATCAGAGGGTAGAGCTAGTCCCTAGTTAACCACAGAGGTCTGGAGGTCTGAACAGACAAACAGGATGTGATATAGCTGGACTGAGAGAGGAACATAAGGCAGGAAGACACATGATGCTACCCCCCATTTTTTTTTGCTGAGGAGTTAACAAGGTAAGAGTTGGCTATGACTTGCTCCTTTCTCTCTCTGATCTTTCAGCATTTTCCCTGATATCTGGTTCCAGGTTTTTATTAATAAGACCTCATTATTAATAAGAACTCATGCAACAGCCTAGTCTGGCTGACATTTGACATGAGACCCATCTGACAAATTAAAATAACAGACAGGATTAAAAACAGTTTTAGATGCAAGTAGTATGCTTGAATTGATTTAGTAATATGAGCACACCAACACCTGTGTACTATTTTAATTGGTCACTCTTCTGTTTACAACACTTTTATTGTTTAAACCAGAAACTTTTAAGCTGTGTCAGCTGTTACAGCCTGAGTTTCATATAACCATTGACTGCTGTAGAAACTCCTTCAATTAATAGCCTTTACTACTCTTTCATTCCCAGTTGCCCAGACCCAAATAATCACACAGAAACTATGTTAATTATGGAACTGGTTAGCCAATAGCTTAGGCATATTCATGGCTAACTTTTTTTTTTAATTTTTGAAACAGGGTTTCTCAGTAGCTTTTTGGTTCCTGTCCTGGAACTAGCTTTTGTAGACTAGGCTGGCCTCGAACTCACAGAGATCCGCCTGCCTCTGCCTCCCAGTGCTGGGATTAAAGGCGTGCGCCACCACTGCCACTCTTATATCTTAAATTAACCCATTTTTATTAATCTATGTATTGTCACGAGGCTGTGGCTTACCAGGTAAGATTCTCTGGTGTTTGTCTTTCTCAGCAGCTACACATGTGTCTCTATACTCTGCCTACTCTCTCTAACTCTGTTCAGATTTCCTGCCTGGCTTTGTTCCACTAAGCCATTGGCTGAAACAGATTTATTCATCAACCAATAAAAGCAACACATATATAGAAGGATATCCCATATCAATTGCCAATCTATTGAGCAAGCAAATGCATCAGAATGACACCTTGAAAGAGCAAGCAGATGGCAATACAAGGGGAAAGGGGAAGCAGGTTTGGGGGATTGCTGGCTTTAACAAACTGGTAGCTGCTAATGGCATCAAAAACTGTATACTTGGCCATGTCTTTCCTTTATGAAGCAATTCCAAAATCTACTTTTCTAACCAACAGAAAATTCTAGGATCTGCCCAATACTCTTGCATTGCTTGTCTCTTCATTTTTAGATTAACTAGAGTTTATTTCTGTCACTTATATCTACTAACACTGTATACAATATCAAGCATTCATCAGAGTCACTTAACAATGTTGGCAAATGGTGGGCCCTTAAAAGAAATCCATTAGACACACTTACTAGTTGGAATTTTCCATCCTTTCAGCTACTATCCTAAGCTATCCATTGATCCCCTAAAGTTGTATTACAAGGATATCAGATGATCTGTTTAGGAATTCAGTCATCACTGTCAAACACGAAATAGCATTTTATCCAATCTTAGCAGAGAATCTTGTAACTGGTCAAGAAGGAAATGTTTCCCTATAATGACCTATATCATATAAATACTTCCAGAATATAAGGGAAAATACCTCCACAGAGAAAAGATGAGGTATTACTTTATATGCAAATATTCCATCAGTGAAGTTTAAGAAAATACATTGCTTAATACCTAAATGCCAAGAAAAATTAGGAAGCTGAACATGACTTAAGATAATAATTACAAAATATTCAGGAATATTTTAATTTTATTTTTACTTATTTGTTGCATGCATCATGTGTGTGGAATGTGTGTTGGTGTGCACATCCCATAGTACACATTTGGATGTTAGAAGACACATTGCTTGAGTCAGTTCTTTTCTCCTATCATGAGGATTCAGAGATGAAATTCAAGTTGTCAGTCTTGGAGTCAAGCATCTTTACCCACCTCGTCATCTCACCTTCCAATGGAACGTTTTTTAAGAGGTTGATTTACAGCTAATCATCAATTCACTTACTATGTAAAGCCTTACTGCACTCACTGTAGTGTCCAAGACAATCTATGGTTCCTATTTCCTTATTTTGTTTTCTTTTCTCTTGTTGTGATTAAACAAACTGACCAAAAGTAGCAGGAGAAAAAGGTTCATGTCCACTTATTGTTCTAGGTCACAGAACATCACTGAGGAAATTCAGAACAGAAACTCAAGCAGAAATCATAGAAGGATGCTGTGTATAACACTGTCTACCAGTTCATGGCCACTAACCTTTCTTATACATCCCAAGCCCACCTGCCTGGAGATGGTACAACCCACAGTGGACTAGACATTCCCTCATCAATGTCCACATCGATGTCAGTTAGGACAAAATTCCACAGATTCAGTCACAAGTCACTCTGCGCAGGTTCCCTCTTTAATGGAGGTCCTGTCTTTCCTGGTGACTCTAGGTTTAAAAAAGTTGACAATTAAAACCAACCAGCATAATCATATTCTAGTTATTCATTTCTGTTTCCACAGAAAACACTGAACTCTATAACCTGTTTTATCATTTTAGTACTAAGCGTTGTCTCCCTTAAAGCCTCAGGAACATAGAAAAGTGAAATTTTAGTCACATACCTTCTAGTCTTTGTATTTATGATGGATGTGTGTGTGTGTGTCTGTTTCTGTGTGTGTGTGAGAGAGACACAGAGAGAGAGAGAGTTCATGTATGTGAGTGTAAGTGTGTTTTTACCTTAAGTGCCTGTGTGAAGATCAAAGGAATACAAATATCAGTTCTCTTTTTTTTTTCTCCTTATTTACTGCTTTCTGTGATGGGCCTGATGGCACAAGAATGAACAGGATTTTTTTCTGGCTTTGCCTCACTTTTTGATAAAGGATCACTAAGATTAAATACTCATGTTACATTGTGAAAGTTTGCATGGTTTCTGGAGTTAGATCAACCTTCTCTAGCCTTTCTGCTTCAACATTTCTCTCATTCCTTCAAATGATTTTTGTGTTTTGCTAATTACAAAAATACTTATACTAACAGAAGTGAAACTTTTCATTGAAATATAGTCAATAGATCACAAAAATGATATGACTAATATTCTCTTATTGCTTTTAAGAAATATTCTTAAGGTGGGGAGTGGTTCCACACAAAATTATATGGTAGAATGTCATGCCCCTCTAACGTGGTCTAAGGCTACCTGTGGCTTTCCCCTAATTAGCAGTTTGGGGAGAAGTATTATTTTGTTAAAGTTAAGCTTGCCTTTGTGAGTAGAGTATTGGATATCAGTATTAAGGTTTTTCTCACAATATTATGAGGATTATTTCCAGCAAATTGTGGAAAATTTTGCAAAGGGTCAAAGAGATGACTCAGAGCTCAGCAGTTAAGAGAATTTCTTGCTCTTAAAGAGGGCCTGAGTTCCCTTCCTAGCACCCACCTCAGACACTTTCCTGTGAAGACTCAGATCTGCTTGTGACTCCAGCTCCAGGAAATCTGACACAATCTCTGGACTCCACTGGCAACTGTTCTCTCTCTCCCTTCCTCTCTCTCTCTCCCTCCTCTTCTCTCTCCCCCAAAAATGCTAAAAATAAATAATTTAAAATTACAGCTGCCAAACACTTTATGGACCAAGTACTTTTTCCAGTCACTTTCTTCCCCCCACCATTTCTACTTCTGTATTTAAATGGTTTATAAATAAATGAAGATGCTCCAGAAATATGATCATTTCAGCTGTTTTTGATATTTAAAGCCCACAAAGAGAATTCAAAAGTGGCTTACCTAATAAAATCTCTATTAAGACAGTTATTTAGAACAAAGAATGATTTGAACATTTCTCAGAACTACTCCTAGGAAAAATATTGGTTTTTATTTCCAATTTTCACTCTTCTATTGTCAAATGCATTGGTTTTTCTGAATCAAGCTGTCATTCTCAGGCTCAACTGCTCCTTCATGGTCTTTTATGAGTAGCATGTAGCCATTTGTTAAAAGGCTGCCATCAAAAGAAAATTCTGTTCCTATGAGCAATTGTGTTTAAACGAGGTCACCTTTCTTTAATTTTAAAGATAGAGTCTAAAAAACTATATTTGGCCATGTTGACTCAAATGGCAGACAAGAAAGGAAGCTCTTAGTGATTCTGAGAGAGCTGGCAATGCTAATTGTGGTACTGGGCATAAGCTTCCTGCTCACTTGAATTCATCACACACACACAGCAAAAACTTCTCAGGGAACCAAGTAAGAAAAAAAATGCTAACACTTGATCATTTGATCTCTTCTCTATTAACCTAAGCTAAATTTCATTTTTTTATTATTACACTAAAATCTTTATCAACAAAATGGTTGCTGTATTTCTAATACACATTTGATTCTGCAAAGATTTAGCTACTTCTAATATAGTCTTATTTCAATTAAAAATGTAAAATGAAGTGATTTATTATTTCCTTTAAAGGTATAGATTCTCAGTACAAATACAAGAGATAATTGTTTCACACAGACAATGGATACTCTGTTTACGTGCAGCATCCTAAAACAACTACATTGTATGCATTCTTGTGGAAGACTTGGACCTCACAGGGTAAAGACTTCTATGTTATTATTTATCTGGATACTTGTACATACAGAATCAGCCTGTGAAGTCAACTTGATTTATTTATTTTTCTTTTCCTGAACATTGTTTTTCTTTACTCACATAATACATCTTGATCAGAGTTTTACCTCCTTCTACTTCTTCCAGTTTCTCCCAACCTCCCCTCACACCCATATCTACTCTCTTTCTGCCTCTTATTAATATGTAATAAGAATTCTACTGGAAAATAGCAAAATAAAATAAGATTTATAAAATGAACCTAATACATGGGAATAGGAACAACAAAAAGAAGAAAGAAAAGAGTCCAAGAAAAAGCACATGAAAACACTTATAGATGCACAGAGCAGCTCTTTTGTACTCAGGAATCCCATAAAAAAACACAAAACTGGAAGAAAGAGCATGTGTGTGTGTGTGTGTGTGTGTGTGTGTGACATAGATAGATGATAGATAGATAGATAGATAGATAGATAGATAGAGATGTCATATATATGATAAAAATTTTTAAAAAGTGTGATTTTTTTATAAAGCCCCGACATAACATTAGGAGAAAAAGAACCTGCAAAAACGTCTTAGAGTAAGATTTCTGTTGGCTATCTACTATTAGACATTCATCTTATCCTTAAGAATAGCATAATTCCCCAGTGAGACTCCCTTGAAGAAAACTAAATTTTCATTTGGAAGTGGTTATCAATTGGAAATAGCTTCTGGATTAAGGATGAGACATGTTTCCACTTCTTTCAGTTGTAAGACACCATCTGATGCAGATCTGTGTAGGCCCTTTGCATGCTGCCTCGCTCTCTGTGAGTTCATACATTCATTGATCCAGTTGACTTATCACCCTTTGTTTTCATCATATCCTCCATATCCTCTGGCTTTCCACTCTTCCTGCCTCCTCTTCTCCAAAGATTCCTGCACCTGGAAGGAAGGATTTGATGGTTACAGCCCATTTAGGACTGAGTGTTTCTAGTTCCCTCAGTCTCTTCATGATGTCAGGCTGTAGGTCATGAGAAATGACCATCCCCATAAAACTACACTGTGGCCTGAATGATGTAAGGGGTCTCCCCTGGCTCTCAGTGAGTCCAATCTCTGCTAGCAAACTGCTTTTCAATTGCGCAGCTACATCATGAGCAGATGGCCCAGCTTCTGTATTGGTTCTTTTCTGCTGGAGGAGGAAGTTTCTCTGATGATGACTGAGCACAGAATTAATCTATGAATATAGCAGAATGTAATTAGGATTCATTTTATTGCTATTATTTCGGTATGTTTTGTTATGTTCTATTTTTGTTTGTTTATTTCTTCTTGTTTTGTTTTAACAATATTGTTATATTTTACTCTAGGTACCTGGGATATCTTTTCTTAGGTCCTTGGTCACCCAAGCAGCATTCGGTATGGGTTCTGTCTTGTGAAGTTGTCAAATCAGATATTGGTTAGTTACTCCCACAAGCTTTGTGTCCCCCTTTGGACCACTTTAAATGGAGAGGGAAATCTGAGAAACATCACCTTTCATGATAGCCACAAATAGCATAATGTATCTTAGGGTAACTCTAACCAAGGAAGTGAAAGATCTATTTGACAAGAACTTTAAGGCTTTGAAGAAAGAAATTGAAGAGGATACCAGGAAATGGAAGGATCTCCCTTGCTCTTGGATAGGATCAACATAGTAAAAATGGCAATTCTACCAAAGGCAATCTATAGATTCAATGCAATCCCCATCAAAATCTCCAAAAAATTCTTCACAGACCTTGAGAGAACAATAATCAACCTTATATGAAAAAAAAAAACAAAAAAACCCAGGACAGCCAAAACAATCCTATACAATACAGGAACTTCTGGAGGCATTACCATCCCTGACAACAAGCTCTATTACAGAGTTACAGTAATGAAAACAGCTTGGTATTGGCATATAAACAGAGATGTTGACCAAAGGAATCGAATTGAAGACCCGGATATTAATTCACAAACCTATGAACACCTGATTTTTAACAAAGGAGCTAAAATTATACAATGGAAGAAAGAAAGCATCTTTAACAAATGGTGCTGGCATAACTGAATGTCAACCTATAGAAGAATGAAAATATATCCATATCAACCACCATGCACAAAACTTAAGTCCAAATGGATTAAAGACCTCAATATAAATCTGACTATATTAAACTTGATAGAAGAGAAAGTGGGAAGTAGCCTGCAATACATGAGCACAGGAGACCACTTCCTACATATAATCCCAGTAGTACAGACAATAAGAGCAATAATGAATAAATGAGACCTTCTGAAACTGAGAAGCTTCTGTAAAGCAAAGGACACAGTCATTATAACAAAAAAGGCAACCTACTGAATGGGAGATCTTCACAAATCCCACATCAGACAAAGGTCTGATCTCCAAAATATATAAAGAACTCAAGAAACTAGACTTTAAAATTCTAATTAACCCAATTAAAAATGGGGTACTGAACTGAACAGAGAATGATCAACAGAAGAAGTTCAAATGGCCAAAAGATACTTAAGGACATGTTCAACTTCCTTAGCTATCAGGGAAGTTCAAATCCAAACAAATTTGAGATACTATCTTATACCTGTCAGAATGGCTAAAATCAAAAACACCAATGATAACCTATGCTGGAGAGGATGTAGAGTAAAGGGAACACTCATCCGTTGCTGGTGGGAATGCAAATTTGTACAACCACTTTGGAAATCAGTGTGGTGGTTTCTTAGAAAATTGGGAGTCAACCAACCTCAGGATCCAGCAATAACACTCTTGGGAATATACCCAAGGAATGTCCAATCACAATCCAAAAGCATTTGTTCAGTTATGTTCATAGCAGCATTATTTGTAATAGCCAGAACCTGGAAACAACCTAGATGCCCCTCAATGGAAGAATGCATAAAGAAAGTGTGACACATCTACATATTAGAGTACTACTCAGTAGTAAAAAAACAATGACATCTTGAATTTCGCATGTATATGGATGGAAATAGAGAACACTGTCCTGAATGAGATAACCCAGACCCAAAAAGGTGAATATGGTATGTACTCTCTCATTAGTGGATTCTAGCTATAAACAAAGGACATTGAGCCTATAGTTTGCAATCCTAGAGAAGCTAAGTAATAAGGTGAACCCAAAGAAAAACATTTAGATCTTCCTGGAAATTGGAAGCAGAAAAGATTGCCAGGCAAAATTTGGGAGCATGGGGGTAAGATGGGGTAGGGGGAAGGGGAGAGGGAGAGAGAGAAGGGAGAAGGAGAGGGTTGGGAAGAGCTTATGGGAGTGGGATGGTTGAAATGGAGGAAAGATGGATATGGGAGCAGAGAAGAAGATATTTTAATTCAGAGGACCATTAGGGTTGGCAAGAGGCTTGGCTCTAAAGGTTTTCCCAGGTGTCCACAGGGATGTCCCCAGCTAGGACCCTTGGCATTACAAGAGAGGGTGCCTGAACTGGCCTTGTCCCATTGTCAGACTGATGACTATCTTAAGTATCACCATAGAACCTTCATCTGGCAACAGTTGGAGACAGGGAAAGAGACCACATCTGAACACTGGACTGAGCTCCCAAGGTCCAGTTGAAGAGCAGAAGGAGGGAGAATATGATCAAGGAAGTCAGGACCACAAGGACTTGGATCCACCCACTGAGAAAGTGTGCCTGATCTAATGGGAGCTCATCAAATCCAGCTGGACTGGGACTAAATAAGCATGGGATCAAACTGGACCCTCTGAATGTGGCTGACAATTGGGGCAGACTGAGAAGCCAATGTTAATGGCACTGGGATTTGTCTCTACAGCATGTACTGGCTTTTGGGGATCCTATTCTATTTGGATGCATATATTTCTAAGCCTGGATGGAGTGAGGAGGGCCTTGAACTTCCCACAGGGCAGGGTATCCTGCCCTTATTTAGGACTGAAGGGGGAGGAAGAGAGGGGGAGTGAGGGAGAAGCAGGAGGGAAGTGGGAGGAGGGGAGAAAGTGGTATTTTGAATGGTATTATTTATAAAGTAATAAAAAATATTAGAAAAAAGATTGACTACTAAAGTGGAGACATCAGTGATTCCCAGTTGATCAAGTTGATTATGAAGAGAAATCAAAGCAAAATTGTCACATCTGTGTTTATGTTATATCACAGTGTGTTCGTGGTTATAAATCAAATGCTTAAATGCCAGTGGATACAAAGCCTTACATAGCTGGTATCTTTGCCAATGCCAAGTGGGCTCACAGAGAAGGAATTAGTTAATGATGTTCTTCACTCCTTCTCTCTCTTTCATAATATAAACAACTGTAACATGAGGGCCAGGCTTGTTAGGTTTTCTGTCCTGCCCTGTTCTCACAGCTGGAAAGTCACAAAGAAAATCACACAGAGGTCTCCATAAGTTATAAACTGATTGGCCCATTAGCTCAGGCTTTGTATTAGTTCTTATAACATATCAACCCATTATTCTTATCTATGTTAGCCACATGGCTTGGTACCTTTTTCAGTAGGGCAGGTCACATCTTGCTTATTCCATGGTCTGAACTGGACTGCAGAAAGAGCTTCCTACTTCCCAGAAAACTCCTGTTCTCCTTGCCCCACCTCTACTTCCTGTCTGGTTTTCCCACCTATACTTCCTGCCTGGCTACTGGCCAATCAGAGTTTACTTAAAATATGATTGCCAGAATACAGACAATTCTCCCTCACCAAACAACCTACATAAGAATATTTGAAGAATTAAATGCATATCTAGTGTTTAAAATATCCATCTGTCTTTCTAAACTTTAAATGATTTCTAGAAAAAAAAAGCCATGATTGTACTTTGGGAAAATTTTGTCTGAGACAATGACTTTTTAGTAAAGGAACCTTGAAAGAGAAACTTAGACATTGATTTCTAGACTGCTATAGTGCTTATTTGGATTAAGTAAAAGTTTTCATACACTTTGTGAAATAAAACTTATTGTTGAGCACTTCAAATAAGCCTAATCATTCAAAACCTTTTTCTGTTTCCCTTTTTTTGGCACCATTCATTAATTTTGATCCAGAGAATTCTGTACACAATATCATACCTCCTTTATCATATTATTATTTCTTAGTTCAAATGAGATGGGTTGAAATGATTTGTTATTAATGCAAAGAGTAGAATGAATGAATCTCTGCACTCGGGCATTTATATATGCCTTGTGAGAAGTCTGCTGAGACTCACTGATGGCTTTTCTGTTTGAGGAAAGTGGTTTGTCCTCCCATCAGCTAGGGAGGCAAAGACTTCTTTCTTCTTTCCTCCTTTTATTGAGCTCCATAGAGAAGTAGAGGTTGTATACAGAGCTTCTCTCCTAACAAAATCTTACTGTAGGTTCTTTTGGGAAGCTGTCATGTTAGTCAGGTCACACTCTACACACACATACACAAAAAAACACTCATACACAGTTTCTTTTGCAGTTTCTGTGGTTCTTAATGTTCTCATTGGACCGTATGAAAACATAAGTAAATTATTCTGTTAAAGAAATAGTCAAGTTGGAAAACTAGAGGTTTCAGTTAAGAACTGATCTTATGATACAATGCATCAGTTTATGGAAATTTCCTTTTTGATTCATTGTCTAGGATCTAATTAAATACAACAATGAATATTTAATTTATTTGTGTTGCTAATATTTCACACCTTTTGGAAGTGAATCAGACTATTCTGAATTTGACAGGCACATTAATTAAAACAGTAAAGTACATTTTCTACATGCTAATATATTAAAAAGTTTCACATTATGAAATATGTGTTATTAGTTTTATAATGAAAAAAATCAAAATGGAATTAAAATTGAACTAGAGAGTGCCATTTAGCTTTCTTAAAAATGAAAATGATAATGAAGTATAAACTTTAAAGATGATTAAATTTCAAAAGAAAATATGTCATAACATTCATAATATTTTTATTTTGATTTCTTTATGCCAGAAATGCTAAACTTGGAACTGAGTTTAGAAAATTGTTTTCCACAGATAGTGTCTTCATTAGTTATGTTCCCACACATGCGTGTTCAAGCTTTGTATGTTTTAGGCTTTGCAGCATAGATGCAAAAATAAGACATAAAGAAATTTACTTACTGTGTACATTTGTTCCCCACAAACTATGTAGCACATGAGCAGCATACATTTGTCCTCACAGGTCTGGAAGGTACAAAAAAATGATTATGTGTCAGACACTGAGACAGTAGATCCGGGTCTGATGCAAGCTATCTCCCTTCTACAGGCCAGAGGGTGTCTTCCCATGGAAGAAAGGTAGAGAAACTCTTGGCACTGATGACATTCCTGGGTATAAGGCTGTCATGGCAAACAATTTTCCCAAGTGATCTTCCAAAGATCACACCTATATCATCACCCAGGTCTATCAGATTTCTAAACATGACATTAGGGACTCCTAGCATGCAGTCCATCAGAAAGACAAGTACAGAAATTCAGTGACTAATCTTCGAAAGAGGTCTTGGAACTGTGAGGAGAAGTAATATTATGAATATTGAATGGGAGATACAGCAGAAGGCTTCTCTGTTGTTTTGTACACTGAAGCTTCCAGAATGTTACATAATTGCCTATGTTCACACATCATAATCAAATTATGATGTTATAAATCATAAATGAAAAGGAGGACATAACAGACATGGAGGATATTCAGAGAATCATTATTTATATTTGAAACACCTGTACTGTACTCCAAAAATTGGAAAATTTAAAGGAAATGGACAATTTTCTAGACAAATATCACTTAACAAAATTAAATCAAGACCAGATAATCAAATTAAATAGACCTATAACTGCTAAAGAAATAGAAACAGTCATCAAAAGTCTCCCAACCAAAAAAGAAAAAAAGAAAATAAAGCCCAGGATCAGATAGTTTCAGATTTTCAAAAGAGAACTAAACTACAAGATTTTCAAAAAGAACTAAAATGAATACTCCTCTAATCATTCCATACAATAGAAATGGAAGGAACATTGCCAACCACTTTTTATGAGACTACCAATACCCTGATACTCAAACCACACAAAGACATTCCTAAGAAAGAATTACAGACCAATCTCACTCATGAACATTGATGAAAAATATACTCAATAAAATACTAGCAAACTGAATCCAAGAACACATGAGAAAAATCATCCACCATGATCAAGTCAGTTTTATCCCAGAGATTCAGGAATGTTTCAACATATGAAAATCTGTCAATGTAACCCACCATATGAACAAACTGAAAAAAAAATGATCATCTCATTAGATGCAGAAAAAAAAAATTTGAAAAAATATAAAATCCCTTCTTGATAAAGGTATTGGAGAGAGCAGGGATAAAAGGAACATACCTAAACATAATGAAGGCAACATAGAGCAAGTCAACAGCCAACATCAAACTAAATGGAGAGAAACTCACAGTGATCCCACTGAAATTGGGAACAAGACAAGGTTGTCCACACTCTCTGTATCTATTCAATATAGTTCTTGAAGTTTTAGCTAGAGCAATAAGACAAAAAAGGAGATCAGGAGGATACAAACTAGAAAAGAAAAAGGCTAACTCTCACTATTTGCTGATGATATGATAGTATACACACATGACCCCAAAAATTCTACCAAGGAACTTCTACAACTCAAAAACACCTTCAGTAATGTAGCAGGATACAAGATTAACTCAAAAAATTCAGTAGCCCTCCTTTACACAGATGATAAATGCATTAAGAAAGAAATCAGAGAAACATCTCTCTTCACAATAGACACAAATAGCAAAAAATACCTCAGAGTAACTCTAACCAAACAAGTGGAAGACCTGTATGACAAGAACTTTAAACCTTTAAAAAAAGAAATTAAAGAAGACACCAGAAAATGAAGATTTCCCATGTTCTTGGGTACATAGAATTACCATAGTAAAATGGCAATCTTATCAAAAGTAATCTACAGATTCAATGCAGTGCCCATCAAAATCATAGCAAAATTATTCACAGACCTCTAAAGAACAATACTCAACTTCATATAGAAAAGCCAAAAAAAACAAAGTATAGCCCAAACAATTCTATACACTAAAGGAACTTCTAGAGGCACCACAATCCCTGACTTCAAACTCTACTACAGAGCTACAGTACAGAGAACAGCCTGGTACGAGCATAAAAACAGACAGGAGGACCAATGGAACCAAATCAAAGACCTAGATATCAATCCACATACCTAAGAACACCTGATTTTTACAAAGAAGGAAAAATATAAAATGAAAAAAGAAAATATATTCAACAAGTGGTGCTGACATAATTGGATATCAACATGGAGAAGAATAAAAATAGACCATACCTATCACCATGCACAAAATTCAAGTTCAAATGTATCAAAGACCAACCACACTAAACCTCATAAAAGAGAAGTGGGAAGTACACTTGAACGCATTGGCACAGGGAACCACTTCCTAAATATAACCCCAGTAGCAAAGACACTGAGAAAAACAATTAATAAATGGGACCTCCTGAGACTGAGAAGCTTCTGTTAAAAAAAAAAAAAAAAGACAAAGTCAACAAGCCAAAATGGCAGCCTACAGAATGGGAAAAGATCTTCAAAAACCTTATGTCGGACTGAGGCCTGATCTCCAAAATATACAAACAACTCAAAAAATTCGCCATCAAAAAATAATAATAATAATCCAATAAAAGATGGGGTACAAACCTAAACAGAGAACTCTCAACAGAGGAATCTAAAAAGGCTGAAAGACACTTAAGGAAATTCTCAACATCCTTAGCCATCAAAGAGACGCAAATCAAAACAACTCTGAGATTCCATCTCACACATGTAAGAATGGCTAAGACCAAAAACACTGATGACAAACTTATGCTGGAGAGGATGTAGGATTAAGGGGGCATGCCTCCATTGCTGCTGGAAGTGCAAACTGGTTCAGGCCCTTTGGATATCAGTATGGTGATTTCTCAGAAAATTAGTAAACAATCTACCTGAAGACCCAGCAAGACCACTTTTGGATCCATACCCAAAGGATGCTCAATCGTACCACAAGAATATCTACTTAACTATGGTCATAGCAGCATTGTTTGTCATAGAACCTGAAAACAACCTAAATGCCTCTTGACCAAAGAATGGACAAGGAAAACGTGGCACATTTACATAATGGAGTAGTACACAACAGAAAAAAAGTAAAGGCATCTTGAAATTGCAAGCAAATGATGGATCTAGAAAATATTATATTGAGTGAGGTAACCCAGACCCAGAAAGAAAAATATCATACGTACTCACTCATGAGTGGCTTTTTGACATAAAGCAAAGAAAAAACAGCCTACAATTCACAATCCCAGAAAACCTACATAACACTTAGGACCCTAAGATAAACATACATGGATCTAAACTACATGAGAAGTAGAAAAAGACAAGAGCAGCCTCCAACTACAATCTCCTGAGTAAATTTAGTTCATGGGGACCTTGGGACAGGGTAGAGGGAGGAAAGAGCAATGGAGTGGAGAAAAATATGTAGGTTAATAAAAGCAATTTTTAAAAATTATATTATTTGGTATGTTGTCTTTACTATATCTTCCACATTTTCTAAAAGTTCATTAGAAACATTAGATTTTGAGAATCTTTTATAATATTGGTTATTTAAAGAGGTGGGTATTGACATGTAAGTTTTGTTTATGATGAATTATATTAATGTTTTATTGTTATGACGTGATGGTTGGAAAACAAAAGAGAAGATTACTGCATAGTGTAAAAATTCATGTGGAGTTCCTACTGATGTGCTCTAAGTAATAAGCTCAGGTGCACAATAGCCCCTCACTCTTTTTCTCAGGGATGCTATAATTCAGAAATATCTATTAATAGCATGGAAACTATTTATAGCATGAAAACCAAGATATAGAGGAACACAATAAAATGACTAAAATTAAACACTTGCAGACAAGTGAGGAGTGTTGAACTTTTTAACAGACTTTGAACTGACACTTAGCCTGTAATAAATGAAAGAAGGGGCAATAGATGGAAACAAACATAAAAATATAGAAAATCATTCGAACTTAAGAATTCTAATTACAGTGAAAACTCGGTCACAAGATTATACAACAGTCTATTTGTTACTCCCAGGGGCGGCTTTCCTAAACTGAAGTACAAAGCAGCTGCTTCTAAGGTTTTGATCTGGCACAATCACTTGTGGGTGTCCACATATTTCCTCAAAAAGCAAGTATCAGGGTAAGGTCTTATAAATAATTTCATTCCTTTTCAGTTTTATGTGGTGAATTTTAGTCTCGCTCACTCTATATCCTTGTCCCTCTCCCCCTCTTCCTGTTGGAATACTTTTTCTCAACAAGAGTCCTCCTAATGCAATGTCTTCTTATTTGTGTGACTCATAGATTTTATCTGAATTATTTTTAATGGACTGGATATTATATGCTAGAGCACAGTCAACTTATCTGCAGGTATATTCCAGAACAAAATGACACATTAATCCTCAGCAGCTGTTAATTGTCAACTGTCCCCATGAAAGGGGTGTGAACTCATGGTTAACCTAACCCATGACAAAACATCTATTGGATCAGTCTTGTGTATCTAACCATAGATGCCCTAAGTTCACTAGTGCAATGGTTGTCTCATTTCCAAAACATCATTTTGTTGCATACCTCTCTGACCTTGGTTCTTATTAAAGTTTTAAATGATGAAATTCAATAATTTATACTTCTGCTGAGAAAGGAAAATAACAAAAAAAGTGGTTACACACACACACACACACACACACACACACACACATACACAGAAACAAACCATCGTACAAATGACTACCAGAGACTCACATTTTCAAATGTCCTGCAGTGGCCTCCATCATTTTTCATTTAAGCTCCTGCCTTCTTTCCTAGCAGGTTCTTTATTTTAATACTAATCAATTTGATGTAAAACATGTTTAGATTTTCCTTAGCACATATCCTTTCTTTCTGTAGAAATCCATAAATTTTGGGGAAATATTCAATGGTGATTCATTTTAAGTTAGACAGTAGTAACTTACGTTAACATTTTGGGTGATTTATGAATGTAACCGAGTGGCAGGAGAAGATAAAGAAAAGATTGATAACTTGGAGTATCAGCATTTGAACACATTCAGTGAAAGATTCTCTCCTGGAATTTCTGTCAAGGACACTGCAAAGCACAAGCACATATTATAGAATTGAAATCAGATTCAGAGAGCCGGGATTTTTAAAAGGAAATCATTACCACACTTTAATGTGCAAATAAATGTATAGAATACACTTTTGAAATGCTTTTCATGAACTTCAAATTTTATGGTAGTTTGATTTCTATCATCTTTGTTAATTAATAGTTTCTGTATTGTACTTAACAATCTTTTTTGAAAATCTTGGCTAACTGGAATAATTTTGAAAATTTCATCATCCCTAACTACTATGTAATACAGTATCAGAGAGTGTGGATGACATCATTGAGACAACATAATAGTTGAAAATTAAATGGCCTGAGAAGTTTGTTTTCTGATTAATTGGAATGACAAAGCTGTCTTCACAATATCTAATGTGACAGAAAATCTAAACTTTTAACAATGGTCTGGCAACAAAGAGGGTAATATAAAATATTTTACTCAAATTTGTGTGTACAAAACTTAAACTATTTATAAGTAATCATTATCAATATTGTTCAATTCATCTCATTGTGACTTTTTTAATGAAGTTTAACACATAGGTGATGACAAAGAAAAGACTATATAGCATTTTAAAGGATGACCCAAACAGTCTCTCATCAGGACTCTGCTTAGGAAACCACCAGAGTGAGCATGCCACTGTTCTACAATTTAAGACAGGAAAACTAAGGGTTAATGCAGGCACATGAAAGGTATAAGGTTTTGTGTACACCGTTGACCTCAGCCTTTTTATTTTTTTTCCAAATAGTGGAGATAATGTGTCAATGGCTTGGTGGATTTTGTTTTGCTTTGGGTTGTTCATTTACCTGTTTAGGGGGAAGGAATGAAGAACTTTGAAACAGGACATCATCTAGTATAGACTCCCTTAAGGTCACTATGGCAGAAGCTCACTTGAGTACCGTGTGAAATTTTACTATGAAGACGGTATTCTGTTTACCCCTGGCAGGTCACCAATTACAGACAAAGAAAACCATTCTAGCCAAGCATGGGGTGGTTAAATAATAAATTTAATTACTTACAGGGATGTAGGTGACTTCCCAGTAGCTATGTCACAGAAAAAAAAAATGTCTTCCTCCATATCGTCTGTAAAAGAGGGGGTTTCATGAAGTCCTTGTTACCCAACTATCAAATTTCAGTGAGATCTGTGGTGGACAGGTCACCTTTGAATGTTCACTGCTGCTGAGAATCCAGCATAGCAGCAAACATGCCCAGAAGAGAGCCTAATCTGGTCCTATGTTGGTCCCTCCCCAGTCAGGCCAGAATTGGTAGACTTCCATTACTATTTCAGTGGGTATCCCTATCATGGTCTTGACCTCTTTGCTCATATTCTCATTTCTCTCACTCTTTGACTGGACTTTAGAAGCTCAGCCCAGTGCTCTGCTGTGAAGTTTTGCATCTGCTTCCATCAGTAGCTGGATGAGAGTTCTATAGTGAGATTTAAGATATTCATCAATCTGACTACAGGGCAAGACTAGTTCAGGCACCGTCTCCACTATTACCTAGGGTCTTAGCTGGGGTCATCCTTGTGGATTCTTTGGAATTTCTCTAGTGCTAGGTTTCTTGCTAGCCCAATAATGGCTCCCTCAACCAAGATATCTCTTTCCTTGTTCTCTGTCTTTGGTCTTTGTTCTTCCTCTATCTTGACTTTCCCATCCCCTCAAGTGCTTCTCCATCATTCCTGTTAGGAGCCATTTCCCCCTATCATTACAGGAACCACCACCCTAGGGGGTCTGCAGAGAACCCCTCTCCCAATTAACTGCTAATCTGTTAGAGGAACCCGCCTCACAGTCCAGCTATCCAGGGAATCAGGTGTGGCAACTTGTGACTTCCTGGCCTGTCTGTCTGTAACCTAGCCTATGTGACCTGGAACACGCTGCAAGAATCCAGTTACCCTGCCCCCCATTCCTTACCATATATAAACTGTAACCCGTCCCTAATAAACGGAGGCTTTGACAAATCTGCTTGGCCTCCTTCTTCTGTCTTAGCTCATTCCCTTCCAGGTAGCGCCCCTCTGTGACCCTGGAATAACTTGATTGCAGGGTGGGTTACAAACCCCTAGACTGAGTAACCCACCCAAACGCAATCGACACATTCCCTCCCACCCCCTCTTCCTTCCCTTCTTCCTCCCTCTATGCTCCCAGTTTTCTCAGAGGATTGCATCTATTTCTCCTTACCAGGGATATTTACGTATGTTTCTCTTAGGGTTCTCCTTGTTATTTGTCTTCTCTGGGGTTAATCAAGGAATGGATAAAAAAAATGTAGTACATTTACACAATGGAGTACTACTCAGCAGTAAAAAAAATACGGCAACTTGGAATTTGTATGCAAATGAATGAAACTAGAAAAAAAAATCATCCTGAGGGCGGTAACCCAGATCCAGAAAGATGAGCATGGTATGTACTCTCATAAGTGGATACCAGCTATAAAGCAAAGGATAATAAGCCTATAGTACATAACCCCAGAGAAACTAAGTAACAAGGAGAACACTAAGAGAAATATATATAATTACTCTCATTCTTAAAAGCAAAATTTTCAACACTTCATCAACATCTCAGATTCCCTACCCTACAAAAAGATGTATTAAGTGTGTCTTTTATGTATGGTTATAAAAACACAAACAAAGCAAAACATCTTGCCTGAAAAGACATAATGTTTACTCATTGTACACAAAAGACACAGTAATGTTTCCTGACAATACTGCATGCTGAGGGCTCTGAAACAAGGTAGCATGAGATACTGTAGAAGCATTGTATATGTTGCTGTCATTAGAAGGCAATTTGTTTGTTGGCTTCTTTATTTTTATATTCGGGCTTCTGATAGTATCCATTACATACCCAGTAAATACCTGAACATTTAAAAACCTGGATTTTTCCCTTCCCAATAAAATTTGGGATATAAATGATATGTGACAAAATATTGATTTGGGTACATTCAATTTATACATTTATATAAATCAACATTTCAAAGTATATATAACTCCAACCTTCTGTTGAGGTAATGAGTAATAAGACTATTTTATAAGAAAATATTTTATACCCTAAGCCTTTGCACCTATAGGACAAAAAATAGTGTTAAACTTTGAATTATTTTGAAAGTTCTTCAAAGATTTATAAACTGTGCTTTTCTGGTTGACGGATGGATAGAGTGAGTTACTTATATTATGCT
>NW_026068158.1:268132-289254 GCF_014885135.2 Alexandromys fortis | reverse complement strand
TATACATATATCCTCAACCACAACAGTATTCCTTGGAGAAATATTACTTTTATAACTAAGATGAAAAATATTTACAAATATAAAGATTCAAGTTGTCTCACTATAACAGATCTTGGTAAACTCTCCCTCTTTCCTCTCTCTTTTTTTCCTGTGGCTTATGTTTTCTCTGAGTCTCCAGTTTAAAAGACAGACTGGGATTGAAGAGTAGGAGAGTTCAGGGACTAGAGATGTGGCTGTTGACAGTGTGCTGGCTTGAAGATCACAAGGCTCTACTTTCAATTCCCAAGGCTACATACACTTTACACGGTGGCATACGCTGATAATCCCAGCACTTGTGAGATGGAGACAGAAAGATCAGGAGTTCAAGGTCATCATCAGTCTATATAGTGGATTCAAGTGCTTCCTGGAATATTTCTGAAATATTGTGGTTAAGGAAGGAGGAATATCTAGACATCAAGTCATTCCCATGTAACTCGTATGTGATCTTGCTGTGCCCCATTGAGGTGCTGGTTATTCTTTTCTTGAATAGAGATCATTTTCATCTTGGAAAAACTAAGTAATAATTTGAAAGGATTAGACATAAACAGCAAGTCAAACACAAAATAGACTTGGAAATCAAACTCTCCACCTGGTTTCAATATCAGTGGCACAACCTCTGCTTTATACTGACTGTTCTTCAGATCACAAAATCTGGGTCACAGTGTTTAGAAAGGAACTTGGTGTTTATGGAATGAATTCTGGAAACAGAGGAAAGATATTGACTACCTAATTACCATATTTCTATGGTCCAAGTTCAGGTAGTGCTTTTTTAAAAAGGCAAACAATATATTAGGCAATGCCTTCTAACTCCTTCCCCTTCCTACCTACTAAAGTTTTTAAAAATACATTTTGTAAGTGTGTTTTTGTGTTAATGAGTGTTTGTGTGTGTGTTTACTTGCATGACTAGATAAACTGCGTGTGTTCATAAGTCTCCAAGCCAATAGAAACCTGCAGGGGTGTTGGGGACAACACAGAATGGCCACCAAAACAGTTTACATAGAAAAGGAGGAAAAAATAGAGGAGTCAAGAAGTTAATCCCAGTTTTATAGAGGCAGCAAGAAAACCATGCAAATCACAGAGTTGCAAGAGGTGGACATGTCATGTCTCTACACTTTCAGGAAGTGTCAGTTGAAATAAAACTATTCCATCATGATGTAAAAGTGGGGACTGAAACAATAGAACATTCTAAACACTTGCACCTTCCTTAATCAAACATCAAGCTAACATTGGGGAATAGATAAAGTAAATGAAAAGGAAGTCCTTAGAAAATAATTTAAACCATTCTTAAGAGTGATTAGTCTAAAGCTTGTCCTGGTGTTTATTTTCTTTTTCAAACTAGAAAACATTGCAAAGCTGAAAACTGTAGTTTTGTGTCTCATACTTAGAATCTGAAGCGATAGAAATAATTTGCAATATAAATATATACTATGCATCTCAAAACATATGAGAAGCAATTCTGAAGGAAACTGAAAGAAGAAGAATAAATGCCTTTCCATAGTGTATCACATCACCGTGGAAAATAACCTCCAGGGAGAGAATGCTGCAGCTATCTGTGAGGACTGATGCATTCTCAGAGTTCTTGTTTTATTTATGAAATTTCTAATCTAGACAACAATCGTCCATATTATTGAAGAGATATGAAGACACGCTGTGTGTCTGACACTGTGCTGAACATTCAGCCTTATTAACATCCTCTATCTTCATCCATGATTGAAGGATGTATTGCTACCCTCGCTGCAGACATGAACTCCCAGACTACTGGATTAAGTGATTCGCCTCAGGCCACCAGGCAATGAGCTGTGTTGTGAAAGTTTAAGTTCACGATTGTCTGTTATGTGTCCTTGGTTTCTAAAGGGATGGTCATGTTTTCATGATAGGACTTCAGAGTGAAAAGCAGCAATGCTCAGGCTCCACTAATTTCTCATTTCTCTTGTTTTATTTTGAAATATGTATAAATCCAAACTACTATTTTCTTTTACAATTCAAAATAAAAAAATTTGTATGAATAACTGAGGCCCCAATCACTTTTCTTTCTGGCTTCTGCACTGCAAATGTATTTATATCTCTTAGGGTTATTTAATTTCCAAAACAGACGACTGTGTGCTAATAAAATCTTGGTACTTTTAAAGTGCTTTGCAGCATCTCTTTTGAAGCTGCAAGTTTCAAAAACAAGTTCTTTATGCTTTGACAAATTTCCTGTTTTTCTACATTTTTCTGAAATATCGATGTGCTGGGTTTTTGCAGTAAACCTTTGTCAGTATATTTTTCTCAGTCATTTAAAATTGTTCATTTTAAAGTTGTTCTTGGGAAAGTATCTGTATAGTCAAAATGAACCATCAGTGAGAGGTCAATCATTTCCCCAACTCAGTAGGAGGCAAAACCCATTCAATTTTTAGTGGCCTTTCCAAATTATGAGTTTGATATTACCATTCTACAGAGTATAGCTGTGTTTTCCACAAGAAACATGAGCTTCATGGTCAGAAGAGCATGTTTAGTACCTCACATTACAGAACACCACAAACATTCCCGTATGTATAGATGAGAATGGTATTGGAGTTCACTGGAATTGATCACCTACTGATCACTTACTGGAGTTCACTAGAATTGATCCTTATGAAAAGGTTCATCCACTGTAGATACTACCACTGAAGAGAACCACTAATATTTTGGATTTGATATTGTCTAGAGTTTTTGAATAAAAGGTCAACAATTACAACTATTCTGCCTTCTATGTCACAATGTCACATTCCTCCCACTTCCAGTGACTGAATTCAGTGCACCTTTGCTTTTAAGGGGCTAAATATCACCTACTAGAGAGACTGAGTCTTCCTATATTGGAGAAGATGATTTTCCTGCACAGAGGATCATCAGACATTGCTCCCTCCCCTTTATCTGGAGAACATATACTTTCCTATTTCCCAAATTTCCGAACTTCAAGAAAGAATTGTTGGGTCTAAACGCGCAAATATCTGCAAATAGTAAAGTGTCAAGAGAGTTCCACCGGGACATGGATAGTGAAGTTTTCTCCAGGGAGATTGCACTAGAGAGGCTGCCCATGCTCTAGTAAATGGCCCTATGCCCATACATATTGAAGCATGATTAGTAAAAACTTAGTGAAATTGTGGTTCAACCTGCAAACCTGAAAAGCAAAGAAGCCACTGACTCTTACCTCCACCTCAGTTTGAAAATTATGATCGTGCTTCCAGGAATCATAGAATGAGATTGTGTTTGAGGGCTGTCTCCTCCTGTTTTTTATTTATTTATTTATTTATTTATTTATTTATTTATTAAAGATTTCTGTCTCTTCCCCACCAATGCCTCCCATTTCCCTCGAAAAGCCCAAAAAGCAATCAGGGTTCCCTGCCCTGTGGGAAGTCCAAGGACCACCCACCTCCATCCAGGTCTAGTAAGGTGAGCATCCAAACTGCCTAGGCTCCCACAAAGCCAGTATGTGCAGTAGGATCAAAAACCCATTGCCATTATTCTTGAGTTCTCAATATTCCTCCTGTTTTATAATCTTTTCTAGAACTAGGATTAAAGGCATGCACCACTGGGATTAAGGCATTAACCACCCGGTTTCTTTTTTTGTTTTTGTTTGTTTGTTTATTTGTTTGAGACTGGAGCCTGTTTTGTAATTACTTCTTTTAGACCAGACTGACTTGGAACTCACAGAGATCCACCTGTCTCTGCCTCCCACATGCTGGGATCAAAGACTTGAACCACCACCACCTTTCCTGCCCTGTTTCTATGGCAACTAGTGTGGTTACTGCAGTTAAACGTGTGTGTCACCATTACCTGGTCTGTCGGGCTGATCAGTGGGGTTGTTTTACTTTCAGATATTCAGGCAAGTTTTCTTTATTAAAATACAACTAAAATGCCACTACAACATATCTTGGAGGACTACATGAACTGAATGGGTTAAAAACAACAACAAAACCAGGATGCTGGGAGGAAAAGGGAAGGGATTTAGTAGAGGCTAGGGAATGGGTGTATGATTTGATCACAGCATACTACATGTATGCATGAAATGCTCAACGAACAAAATATTAATAAATAAAAAACTATGCAAGTGGTAACATTAAATGGCACTCACTTAGCCATAGTAGGGTAATATGGACAAAACAGTTGTAAGAAAGACAAGGCCCACGGTTGTGTCTCAGAAGCACTGGGAAAGAACATGAAACCTGCAAAGGAACAAAGAATACATTACATATTAGGAGGTGACTGAATTTCCACTATCAACATCAGTGATTGGACCAGAGATGAACAACACCATGTCTGTTTATGTGGTGCTTGGGATTGAACACAGAGCTCTAGTCATGTTAGCCAAGCACTCTAGTAACTGATCCATATCCCCAACCCCCTCATTTGATTTATCTTTCAAAGAAGCCTAGTGTGGCTGATGTAGTTTTTATAAATATTTCTCTTTCTCTTCAAGAAGAAAATCTAGTTTTGTGATGCAGCTATTTTTACCCACCTCATCTTTTTTCTTAAGTTCAAATTGTGGGTGAATTACATTTTGAATAAAGTGTGTATATCCGGAAAGAGCAGGAGTGGGTTTATACTATTTTAATAAAAGAGGAAATTGCCTAATCATATTGAAATTGTTAGAGCTCTCCAAATACTTGGGATGCTACTGAGTTTGTTGGGCTTTATAAGTGACTTGAGGATGAATGCATTTTACGAAGAACAGAAATTTTCCAATCTCATGCAAATTTTCATTACTGTCTTTATTTTAAATATTCACAGTGTAATAATCAAGAAAAATAGTAAGAGATTATTTTAGATATATTCTTAAAATGGGCATTCAAACGAGTAGGTGAATGAGCCTGGAAGATAGCTCAGTGGTGAATGGACCTTGCATCCAAACTTGACAGTCTGAGTTTGATCTATGGGGACTGATATGCTAGAAGGAGTAAACCAACATTAACAAATTGTTTTCTGACTGCTACATTCACATCCTCACAAGTACACAATACAAAAAATACATTCATTACAAAATATTTTTAAGAACTAGGAGATATCAAAAAAAAAAACACTGGAAGTAGTCAATAAAATAGTCATTTTGATCTCACAAGTTGAAATGAAATTTCTAATATGCATTCATGGGACTAGAAGTGTATTTCATTGACAGAACATATGTCTAGCATGTGTCAAGTTCTGGATTTAGTCTCTAGATCCACAAAAGTAAGCAAAGAAAATATACTTTGATGGGACAGTTTAAGTAAATTGTCAAGATGATTGCTATGGCAATCTTAGCAATTACTACATGAATATATTATAGTAAATAAAGAATATAGGACAAAATTAACTTTATCATGATCAATTTTACAACTGTTTTGAAATTTGAAAAACTTAAAACATTGTGCGATGAGAAATGGCTGTTTAGTTAAATAAACCATATGGAAAATGTTTCCACTAAAATATACCCAAGTTGCCTACATGTAGAAGTATCCAGTGACCCTAGTTCACTCACAGAGTGTGTTCATGATATTAGGATAGCAAATGAGAGAACATGCAGGTATCCATCAAGATGGCACAGAATTGAAAGCACAGACCACTGTCCACATTCCCAGAGGTATGAAATAGAGAAGATGTCCTACATTCAATCCACACTGAACAAATTACAAATAAATAAATAAATAAATAAATAAATAAATAAATAAATAAATAAATAAATAAATAAAAGTTTTCTGCTGACAGTCGTGTTTTAAAAAGTCTTATTTGGTTTTTAATTATGATCATGTATATGAGTATCTGTATACAAATTTGTATTATAAGTACAGTACCTGGGAGCACAGAGTCAGAGTGTTGTGTCCCCTGGAGCTGGAGTTATAGGTGGCTGAGAACTACTCAACTTGATTGCAGAGAACAGAACTTGGGTACCCAGAATGAGCAGTGCAAACTCTTAACCACTGAGCAACCTCTCCAACTTCAGTCAGTCATTCCTATCACACATTACTATGTAACCTGACATATGTACTGAGGACAGGAGGAGTGGTTACTCTTTCTGCTACAGCAAAAGACAAATTTTATTTTTATTTAATTTTCTTATTTAATACAGAACTGTTTGTGAGCATATGTAATGCCTGACAAATTTGCAACAGTCATGCAATTCCAATTATCACACAAAATCCATGCTTTAATCACAGGCTAGGTGTGAAATAAATCAGATTAAACATTAAAAGGTTACAAAACAATCTATTATCCAATCTATCTTTTAGGAATAAAAGTTTCAAAAGGCAATAGAAAGAGAAATAGACTGAATTAAAAATTAAAAAGATAGATTTCCTTTCAACTCACAATTGAAGTAGCTCCATCCTCAGCTCCTTCCCCCATGGAGTAGTGTTGAGGTGTAGCTCAGCAATCGATTTGCCTAACATGTTTAAGGCCCTATGGTCAATCCCTGATACTACCAAAAATAAAATTTTGAAGGGACAAAAATGCCCTTCAACGCACATATAAATCAATGCACATGTATATGTATATAGAGAGAAATCAAATATATACGTAGACCATAGTTTAAGCAATACATATGTTTAACACACACGTGTGTGTGTGCACATGTGTTTAGGGAAGACAGAGAGTGAGAAGTAATTTAATGAAGCACAAGAAATCTGACAGTGTTTCAAAAGTGACCCAGGTTTTCACCCTAAAATTAAGAAATTTACTTAAATACTTTAAATTAGATGCTCAGGTAACCTAGAAAAAACTGTAGCTTTCCATTGTTTTGTGCCTTTTATTGCTCATCCCTTGGGAATGGTGTATTTTCTACACATGATTCTTAGACCTATAGAGGAGTTGTAACAGCACGCAAGACACAAACACATTTAGAAGAATGTGTTTCACACTATCAGTTCCAATATGCAAGGCACATATAAGGATACCCCCTGTCCATGGCTGTGGATTTGGGAGACTCTGTCCTGCCTGGACATTACTAAGTTCAAGAAACTCAATTAGCAGAACTGGACACCAATGTCTGACCTGAAGAAGAGCTTCCAAAATTCATGTTCTCAAAACTACTTTCTTTTAACATTCTGTGTGCTTTATTGCTTCTGTTAATTTAGGTTGGTGTAAAAGGAATTTTTAATAATTCATCAAAATATGAACCATCAGTATTTATTTCAGTTTCTATCAAGTCAATAATATCCCAATATTTTCTCTATTCTGCAATTTTCACATTTAACAAATAGAGAATTAGCTTACACACATGTAATCCTAGATAGTAAAATGGCATATTGATTTACTCAACATATCAACTCCTCCAAAGCTGGGTCTTTGCTGGTCTGTTACCCATATAATGCCTGCATTATCTAGAGTGCTTGTTACTTCCACAATCTAGTAATGCTAGATAAGCCTTGAGAAAAATATCACCAGCTTTTTTTCTGGAATCTTTGTTCCTTTTTTTTTCTTTTTCTCCCGGTACAACTCTCCCACACAAACGTTTGAAGTCTTTCTTCAGAAAATGAGCTTCTCAATGCCTTGAAGTCCTCATTATGAAAGCTTATAATGAACTTTTGTCCACACCAGATACTCATACCCATATTCTGCCATATTATACCCTGCTTGATGTTGTGTGATTCAAGATCAAAAATCATTGCAGTTTCCAAACCAGATTGAATTTGTAGGATCAGGTCACTGGTCTTTCAGGAAAACCTGCAGAAAAATGCTTTGAACAGAGCAACATGCTACCTTCTTATCCAGAACTCCAGCTAATTATTTATGGATTTTCTTAAGCTCCAGTTTTTTAGACGTCTGCTTTTACAGCCATCATGTACAAGTAAACTGCCAGATTTCTGAGACACAGATCTTATTTTCCACATTAAGCATAGATGCCTTGATTTATGTTTTATGTGTGTTTTTGACCTTCACTTAAGCCTTCCTTATCTTTAATATTCTTTTCTAGAGTATTAAAATGTTTGAAGTATTTTTGAGCTGCTTAAGTGTCATACCCAATGTATTTCTGCTATGGGAACTCCTTCAGGCAATAACCTTTAAGATACTGGCTCATTTTGGGCATGGTCACATATGTTATACATGAAGATGCAAAGTGTGTGCAGCCCTTTTGGGGCTGCTGGATTTGGCCCCAGTTCCCAGAGGACTGCTGATTACTGCATTTTCTGTGAGTCTAATCCTAAATAATAAATAAACATTCATTATAGTCCATTCTGAGCTAGTGTGGAACTATTTTATTATAAGCAGAAACAGTGCCATCCATGTGGAAACCAAGTCCACGCCTACCAGGACCAGCCCAGAAGGTCTTCGGCCTGCTCCCACCCCCACCCACGTGCGGGTTTTTGATTGTTTGTTTTGACCAAACCTCTCCATGACTTCTCTGGTTTCTGACAGGCCTGCTTTAATCAGGCCTAGCTTTGTCTCCGGAGACAGGGACCTCCAGCTTGCATTCGCATTTCAGATCCATAAATGCTTGGCCCAAGCTGCAGCCAGTAATCTCGCGACTTTCAGCTTGCAACTGCCTGCAGGCTCTAAACTCCACTAAAACAATCTCCAAATATGGAACTGACTTACCTGCTCTTAATTTGTGAACATATTTGTTAGTATTTAAACTTCTGGCACTGTGGAACCACATCAGGACTGTTCACGCTGCAGCCAGTTGCATCTTCTCACCTTGCACCTACCACCATGACACCTACTAGCTAATAAACATTATTACACCTCCAACAATTTTCTGAAAACTTATAATGGAGGTAAGTTCATTTGATTAATCAATAAATAAATTTGAATATTGTTAACAAACCAAAAGATAATTGTAGACAATAACACCATCTAGGAATTTAACGTTTTTGTTTCTATTATGGATGGAATTTTGCATGTATTATTTGTGATTCCTAGTACATCCATTTTAGTGATCATGGAGCTTAACCTTGTTCTTGATATTATATCATTAAAGAAATGGTTTAATAACAGAGTCAAAAATGAGACACTTCTAGAAATGATACAGTTTTTACAGACTAATAATCAGAAATTGGTTGAAAGGATTATACCATTGAAAGGGATAACCTTAATTTGATAGACAAAATTCAATCCATATCCAAGGGTTATGAAATCTAACAAAAAGATACTGAGAGATTATCTGTAAAGATACATACTGTTGAAATTGGAAATCAAAATGTATAAAAAGTTATGATAAGTTAGCAAATAGAGTATCTCTCCAGGAAGGCATTCTACATGTCATCCAAATAATATTAGTGGATGGGAAGTTATCATTAATGGAAAAATTTAATGCTTGGGATCACATCTGCACAATGAGGACCAGAAATTATTTGATTCAATGAAATCATTAGATATATATACAGGTCAAGACATTTAGACTTTATAAAGACAATGATAAAAACATTTGAGTTGGTTTAGGAAAATGCCAGAATAAGCAAGGAGAAGTACAAGCAAAGAATTTGTCATCACCAGTAGCTCTCAGAGTCAGAGATGTCTTATCAAGAGTTTTAGCTATTTTCCCTGTTATTGCCTCTCACAAGCCTGTAAATACTCAATACCCAAATGGATAAAAAAAATGTATATGGAAACCTATAGGTATTAAAGATCTAAAAGAAAGTAAGCAAGCAATAGTATCTTGTGGCATGCATTCACCATTTGTTAGGAAGATGAGAAGGACTGGTATTTGTGTCTCCTCATGATTGGCTTCTTAATAGTCTCAGTCATTCTGGAAGATGGACCACAGCTACAATGGAACTACTATTGGAGAGAGGCACCTAAAGCCTTAGAACAGCAAGGAAGGGTCAATGGATTTCAGGCTTCCCAAGATCAAATTCTTAGTGAGGGCTTATTATGCTTATCCACAGAGTCAAGCTATTTACAATGAACACATCTTGTTTCTATGACAGGATGCCATAAATGCTTGGGACAGGATTAAAACACCAGAAAGAAGTATTGAATCATATATTAAGGTTAAACAAAACCCAAGAGAACTTTAGTGATTTTTGATAAAGATTAACAAAGGTGAACAAATATGGGTCACATATCGAGAAGCTAGACAAGCACTAATTGAATCTCTGGCTTTTAAAAATGACAACATAAAATGTGAAAAGATACTTGGGCCTTTAAAGGTCAGATCAGCACCAATGATTGAATGAATCCTGTATATAGTAAATACTGAGGCATTCGACTATAATACTGAATCTTGAGAAAAAGAAGCAAATTGCAAAGGTATGAAGAGACATCAAAATGCCAAACATTTTCATTATGGTCAAATACAACATCTGAGAAGGGATTGTAGGCAAAGAACTCCAAAACATATGTTTCCTCTGGGAATGACAAAAATAGGTCTCAACCTTTTGGATTGTGTACAAGATGAGGCAAAGGTTAACATTGAACCAATGAATGTAGATCAACAAGAGACAAACAAGGCAACCCATTACAATTGGGAAATTCCTAGAGGGGAGCTGCAAGGTGAAACATGGGGCATTCATTTGCAGTCACTGTGAAGGGTCTGTCTCCAAAGGAAAATTTAAAAAAATCCTGTGCCTATTGTAAAAACCCATACTTCTCCGTATAGTAAACATGGATATTGGCCCATTAGCTTAGGCTTCTTAATAACTTTTAAATGTTAGCCACCATTTTCAGCAAGGCAGTCACATCTTGCTTGCTCTGTGACTGGTCCAGGACTGCATCCTCTTTTTAGAATTCTCCTGTGCTCATTGACCCACCTCTATTTCTTATCTGGTTGTCCTGCCTATACTTCCTGCCTGGCTACTGGCCAATCAGCATTTATTTAAAATATAATTGACAGAATACAAATCATTGGCCCATACCACTTTCCCCTCTTAAAAAAAAAAAAAAAGGATTTCTGAATCCAATATCCTTTGTTTAGCTTTTCTCTTGACCATTAGCTATAACAACTTGTAACCAACATTCTTAAACAAAGGAAAATATCCATAGTCCATTTTGGGGGAATGCGAGTGTAGATTTCCAGGCTACTTCCTGCTGGTTGTAGGCATTGATAATCTTATGGGGACCTAAAGAAAATTTAGAATTATGACCAAGTCCTGACTGGAGAATCTTGTGAGGCTTGAAATCTCAGGCAGCATCTTGAATCTATTGTGAATGCAGAACTCAGATGTCAGGGCCATATGTTCCTATTGGAGATTTCTCAGGTGGTCTTTCATGTCCAAACCTGATTTTTCTTAACTCAGAATGAATCCACGGTCTCTCATTTTCTTTGGAAACAAAAGAAAAACCTCTTCTCCAAAGTAACATAGCTTTTGGCTTCAACTTTGAAGTCAAGGTCTTTTCAAAATACCTCTCCTGAATTAGTTCAGTAGCATTTATAAACAACTATCTTCTAGTAGCTGTTACTCCTTCCTCAGCATTCAACAATTCAAAGAGAGCATAATAACATACAGTATTCAGGCTCTCCGTGCATTTTTCATCTTTATGTGGCTTTATTTTAACATCTATTTCTTTTATTTTTAATTTTTGGCTTTTTGAGACAGGGTTTCTTTGTGTTTGTTTGGCTATCCTGGAATTCACTCTGTAGACCAGGCTGTCCTTGAAGTCACAGAGATCTGTCTGCCTCTGCCTCTGCCTCGCAAGTGTTGGGATTAAAGATATCACCACACCCAACTACTCTCTTTATTTCTTTTTTTTTTTTTTAAGGACTTTAACCTTTGTTCTTTTTTTCCCCAAGCCTGCTTATGATTTTAACAAACTGTAAACCATTTAGAGGTTTTCTTCATCTTTGAGTCTCTCTTTACTATATATCTCTCTTTTTCTGACCATATGAGTCTTTAATTTGCTAGGCAATATGGCTAGGATTAAAGATGTGGCTTTGATGGCTGGATCCAGCCCATTTCATAGCTTTCTGAGATTCCAGTCTGAGTTTACATTGGCAGAATGGCCCAGAAAGCCGGCATTTTAAAAATGGAACAGCTTTTTTCCTTCTGTGGCTGAAAACCAAAAAGCATGGTGTCAGCTTTTCATCAACACCATTTCAGTGTTTCCTGGCACAACCTTTTAAAGGAATTGAAAGGTTTTGCAGCTAAAGCTGAGTCAGGAAACCTCTTTGAAATGAGACACATTTGCCTCTAGCAAACAGAGCCTACCTGAGAAAATACTGCTTTCAATAAGTTATGCTTAACTCTGTTCTTTTTTTAAAATCTAGAATTACTTCCTAAGCTCTCTCAGGCTTTATGTGGATGCAGTTGTCTGTGTAGGCACCATTTGTTGTCAGGGTTTCTTTCCTGCCTGGTTTCCACAGTTGTTAAGGCCCCCAGAATCATACAAAGGTCTACATTAGTTATAACTAATTTGGCTAAAAGCTCATACTTCTTATTAACTCATAACTTATATTAGCCCATTATTGTTATCTGTGTTAGCCACATGGCTCGGTACCTTATTCAGCGAAGCAGTCACATCTTGCTTGTTCTGCTGCTGGTCCAGGACTGCATCATCTTTCCAGAATTCTCCTGTTCTCATTGACCCACCTCTACTTCCTGTCTGTTTGTCCCACCTATACTTTCTGTCTTGCTACTGGCAAATCAACATTTGTTTAAAATATAATTGACGGAATACTGTCCATTGTCCCACACAATGAGATAGACACAGACTGGGCAAAGGAAGAGGCCAAAAGATAGTTTCACTATGAGGCAATTACAGTGATAGTACTGAGTCTCATTAGCTATTAAGTGATGATAGAACACCTCATGGCATGGTCCTGGAAATAGCAAACTAAGTTACAGATAAAAAAAAATCTAAAGAATATACCCAGTAGATAGAGCAGTATATCTGTCAATATTAATAAAACAATAAAAATTAGGAATCCTAGCTATTGTATCACTGGTGACATGCAGTGTGAGACAGCACAGAAATTTATTTTAAAAAAAGTCTGAAACACTGGGAAAACTCCCACAGGACTTCTGCTAAAGCAGTAAAACCAGGGAATAAAATTATGGAGAACTTGCTCAGTGGTGTTTCTTAAGACAAGAGTTAGGTTATCTATGATCTCAAGTGACCCACTTTTGATGACTATTAGTTTTGTTGAAACACTATTTTGTTGAAACTAATTGGGGGATACAATATCAAACCCCAAATTTCCATAATGGTTTCCTGTTGGTTAATTCACAGCAAAGTACTTGATTATCTAACAGTAATTAGAGTGGGTTATAATATCTCTCAAATTCCTATACCAAAGTTAATGTTATATGGACTATTCATATTTCAGTCAGGAACAGATGAGAAAATACAAGCATCATTAATGTCAGTCTGGCATTATGTTTTCATCCTCACTGAGATTCTTCTAGTTCACTGAGCTGTGAGCATCCCCTGAAGTTCCTGAGATGGTCATCTAGGAACTGCTGACTGCTTGACTATGCTCTGAAATGCAAACTCAGCAGATTTCTGGTCAAACATATGTGAAAGCTTAGAGAGCACTTGGAAGAATGATATGCAATAGTAGCAATACCTTTGTGCTGACTCAGCACCATGCTATGACCTGAAGTAGCATCAGTGCAATGAACCAAAGTCAGAGATGCCCTGATGGAAAAGGATCCACAGGCATCCATGACTCTGCATAGGCCTCACAGTCACCATTTCTCTAATGGATTTGTGCTCCACTAAGCAAAACATTCTAGATCAACCCTTCTTTTTTTGAATTATTTTAGATTTTAAAATATATTCGAGGGGTGCATGTGGGTGTTATGTGATGTACACCTGTGAGTGCAGGTTTCCATGGAGTTCAGAAGAGGGCAGCAGACAGCTCCAGCTACAGTTACAGAAGGTTGTGAGTAGTAAAACTGTATTTAGACACTCTGTAAGAGTTTTAGGGGCTCTTAACTACTGAAAGCTATCCCTAGTCACTCATGTAACATATTGACTATGTAGCCTAGATATTGGGACCTTGACTCATATACATACATACATATATGTATACATGTATATGTGTGTGTATATACACATATGCACCATAAGTCATTATTTACCAACAAAACCTTTTCTCTGACTCAACCAACTAATTTACCTCCCAAACCCAATGTCTTAATTTTGAGTATGAGCACATAATTATGTGTAAAAGCAAACACACACACACACTTATAAAAACATACACACTCACATATATACTTGTATACACACAAACAGAGAAACACTCACACACATGCACATACATACTCGCACACTCATATTCAAACACATACACACATGCATATCAAACACATGTATGTATAAACTTGCACACTCATACACAAACAGACACACGCGCATACATATTGCATATACACACATTCATAGACATATACACACATGTACACACACATACACAAGCAGAAAAATTCACATACCTACACATACATCTAGAAACACACACAAACTGCCAGCTATTAGAAATTATAGGTTCACATGAATCTTCTCTATTTCACTGTTCACTCTGTGTCACCTTACTTTGATGGTTACTAGGAATAACATTAAAGAATCTACTTCCCTGTGGACGATGAAATTAAGCTCAGCAAACTGAAACAGTCAGCCTTTCTCATTCATGGGT
The DNA here is from genome assembly GCF_014885135.2 of Alexandromys fortis. Lineage (NCBI taxonomy): Eukaryota > Metazoa > Chordata > Mammalia > Rodentia > Cricetidae > Alexandromys > Alexandromys fortis. Next base: position 274,706 of record NW_026068158.1, on the reverse strand, counting down.
AAGACTCAATCTGTGTAGTAAAGACTGAAAAGTAGAAAATCATGTCTCTAGGTAAATTTGTAAGCTGTGATATCAAGAGGGGTGAATGTAAGGAGAGGCCTGTAATGAAACCTACAGATTTTCAGAACAATACTCCAGTGTGGGAAGTACTTTTGTATATTTGTTGCTTTATTGGTTAAGTTGCTTGGACCTATGACAGGACAGAAAACAGAAAGGCGAGAATTCCAAGCAGAGACAAAAGAAAGGTGGAGTTAGAGAGATGCCACACAGCTGCTAAAGGAGACACATGTCCTGAAACTTTACCAGTAAACCTGAGCCTTGTCATGAAATATCAAAGAATAGGAATGGGTTAATTTGAGCTGTAAGAGATAGTTAATAAGAAGTCTAAATTATTGACCAAGCACTGTTATAATTAATACAGATTCTGTGTGGTGATTTTGGTTTAGGGCTTCCAGGAATGAATGGGCTGTCTCTGTCTATAGTGCTCTCAGATGACTCAGTATAAAGAGCACATGGAATTGTATCTTTAATTATATAATTTATAAGCAACAGAACCAGACATCTGCTGAAAGGTAGTCATAGTAAAACTCCTCCTCCTGAGTCCTTCATGACAGTTGGGACTTGAAACATTTTATACTTTCAGGAAATACAGGGACTTGCTTGTTATTTTTCTTTACCTGGTTGATTTATTCTTAAGAAACCAAACCACTAAAATATAGTTTATTTATAATTAGCTCAGTCATTTCTCTGTATCTACTAATTTTATAACACCCCTATTGCTCTTCTTTATTGTTTTTATTTACTATAAGAAAGACTATAAATGGGGAGATTAAATAATCAAGCTAGAGTCACATACCTAATAAGCAAAAGAGTTACTACTTAGGTCAAGACATTTTGACTTTAGTTTTTGTTCTTAACCATGACATGACATCCAATGTACAACAAGCTGTGCCTATATAGAAGATCCATAAATGAATAAATATGTTATTTGTCATCTTGAATATAAAATCTTACTCAAAGAGTAAAATCTGATATTTAAGTCATAACAAAATATTTTAAAATGCTATGATAATGGTATGTGCTGTCTAAAATGGACTACAAAAAAGAATGCAGTTAAACTGTACCTATAGAAACTGAGATGATCAAGTCAGTTTTAAGAGATAACCAATACACTGTCTTGCTAATATAAGTATGTCTCTTGTAGGATATAACATTTGTTCAGATTAATCTTCAGGTTACACATTATCCTAAGCAATTCATATGGATTAGCTCATTCCTTAGCTTTAGAAGACATGAATGAAAAGTCTCCTTATTATATTTATAAAAAGTTCAAGGTACTAAATACAAGAATAACTTGAACAAAGTCCCAAAGAATAGAGTATGGATAAAAGTCCAAAATATCTGAATGCAGAATCCAGTCCCTTTGCTACCATGCTCTTCTTTGTACATTTAAGAGTAAAGGTATTTTAAAAGAGATCATGAGTTTTAAGGAGAATGGTCAGTGGTATATAGAGAGTTTGGGACTGGAAAGGTAGAGATGTCATGGCTATACTGTAATCTTAGAAATTAAAAATACAGTATATTGGATTGTAACCTGTCACTTGGATTCCAATTGATTAGACAAAATAATGGTGAAAAACTAAAATGTCTTTTTCTCATCAGTTCTGGGTTTTCTATTTTAATGTGGTCAGAACAGATTAGGCATAAAAGATCAATTCATGATCACCTCTGCAATGTCACAGAACAATTAACAAGGTATTTACCAAAACTAATTTTGTCAGAAAAGGACATACCATAATATATATCATGTTTCTTGGTCGTCTAAAATGCTTTAGATCACATAAATATTTGGTGAATCTTCTTTAACTCTTAAAAATAACTATTGTTACCCCATTTATGTCATTTAAAAAAGAGAACTCAAGTAACTTGAAAAGTATATTCCTTCCAATGGGTTTAAGTTTCAAATACAAGAGTCCAGGTTCATCTGACAAAAGCTTAAAAGTAAAACCTTGATCTTTTTCTGTAAATCCAAGGAAGACAAACAAACTCATGAACAACTTCATGAATGCATTCCAGTGCCTCATGTCTATGTCTTGCTTAAAGCCAGTGTGAGCTGAAATAGTATATGATATCAAGCGGAGCGTGTTGTGCAGGAACATGCATCTCTCTCAAACAGTCTGGCAGGATTGTCTTAGCTGCATAGAACCTGTGGTTAATGTCCATGTCACTGGCATGAGGATACATTGTAAAATAGTCACAGATATGACATAACCAATTACAAGTGCTCTGGGCTCAAGGTCTGTATATAATTTCACTCAAATAAAAATCTACGTGTTTTTCTGTCTTTGGAGTCATGATGAGAGAAGTATAGTTGCAAAGCTCTTTTGAAGTAATTCAAACAAAGCTGTAACACAACACTGAAGAGCAAAGAAAAAGGAAGGTAAGTCAGAAGAAAAGATATGAACAGTATCTAAATACGGGAAAAGAAAGTAGGTTTAGAAGTCTTCCTTTACTGCCATATGATAGAAAATCTGATGTTTGTATATGTGTATTGTGTGCATGTGTGTGCCTGCATGCACAATAATGCAGTTCTCTAAAACGAGAACCTAATAGAGAAAAGACGTTAGCTGTCAAAACCATGACCTCTGATATCCAAGGCTTTGTCCAGTGGGAAACCTGTGAGAAGTGATCTCTAACAAGGTCTCCGAAAAAAGATGAGATTCCAGGTCTTCATCAAGAACCTAAAACTTTTTCCCCTCCCAAATAACTCCCACAACTCCCACTCTGCTAAAGCATCTTGAAAAAAATTTTAGACTTGTTTCTAACCAAGGATTAGTGTGCATAGGAACTTTTTCAGGGAGAATTTGCCTATCAGAATAACATGACAACAAATGACAAGTCAATCAGAACAGGAAAGAGCAACAAAATCTATTAAGTTGTAATTAAAGAGAGCTGTAAAATAAATGAGCCAGTATGTAGGAAAACATAACAAAAAAAGAAAAGTAAGATGCTTAGAATTAGTTCACTTAATTTCTGAAATACCTAAATAAAAAAAAATGTTATCAAGGAAAAAAAAGGGAGGGTAAGTGTCCACATTAATTTAACTGTCTACTTGATATGGCCTAGATTTATCAGAGAAAAGAATCTTGGTTGAGGAATTGCCTATATCACACTGACCTGTGGGCATGTCTAAATAATTAGTCTTGATTTTTTAGTTGATATAGGAGAGCCCAACCCAACATAGCTAGCATCAATCCCTACCTTAGTTTAGATAAAGTTCTCTTTCTTTATCACTCTCTCCCTCTCTCTATCCACTTCCTTTCTCGTCTCTCTCTTTCTGTCTCACTTTCTCTAGCTCTCTCTTGTAGTCTCTGGAATGGGCTGGGTTGAATCCTAACTTTGTTACATACCTGTTTACTTTGAGAAAGGCACTAAAGTTGTCTGAACTACAATTACTTCACTTGTAAAAACTTTAATATAGCAGGGGCTGGAAAGGTGGCTCAACAGCTAAGAGTATGTCCTGCTCAGGCAGAAAACCTCCATTCAGTTCTCAGTACACAGAACAGGAGGCTCACAATCACCTGAAAGCTCAGCTCCAGGGAATCTGAACTTCCTTTTCAACCTCTCTGGACATTTGTCCTTACATGTATGTCACGTATCTGTGCACACACACACACACACACACACACACACACACACACACGTTGTGGGGGCAGCTGTTTCATCATCCTGGCTGCCCAGAACCAAATAACTACACAGAAACTGTATTATTTAAAACACTGCTTGGCCCATTATCTCTAACTTCTTATTGGCTAACTCTTATATCTTAACACATTTCTAACAATCTGTATATTGCCATGTGGCAGTAGCATACTGGCAAAGTTTCAGCATGTCTGTCTTTGGTGGTGGTACCATTGCATCTCTTTTTGACACTGCCTCCTTTTTCCCAGCATTTCATTTAGTTTTTCCCTCCTAGCTCTGTTTCCCTATAGTTCTGCTATAGGCCCAAAGCAGTTCCTTTATTAATCAATAAAAGCAACACACAGGCAGAAAGACCTCCCGCACCAGTTTCCCCTTTTCTGTTTAAAAAAAGGAAGGTTTTAACATAGTAAAATTACATATAACAAAACAGTTATCAAGTAAGAATTACAGTTACAATATTTATATCGACTTTATCTTTTATCATAACTAAGGAAAACTATAACTATAATTTTTTCAGCTTCATCAAAGACTCCAGAAGGAGATAATATTACCTAAGTAAACAGAAAGTACATTGTAAGCAACTTCCAAAACTCTAGAATTGACAGAGACATCTTGCTGCCTGGATAGTTACCCAAAGTTTTTCTTTACTGTTGGGGCATCCATCTTCAGTCTACTGGCCCATAGTGTTCAGCAGACTATTTCATGAAGCAGGAACTTTCAAAGACAGGTCTACATTTGCAGTTTGTCAGTTACTTTCTTCTGTATCTCACAGACTCTTTTATGAAGCAGGAACTCTGAATGATCATCTCACTTTTAGGCAAGTTCAGTAGTCATTTCTCTGTGGTTCCTGCATGTCCAGTTAAGCAGTCCAGGCAAGAGCAATTTCTTGTCCAAATGGCTAACTAACTTTATAAGGAGCCTGTTTGATGCCCATCTTTTTCTTGAAGTAGGTTGGTGCTTCCAGGAGCAAATGTGTCTTATTGTTATAAAAAGTCCTACGTGATTAAAACCTTTAAGTGCCATATTGTGAATGTCTCTGAAAGATTTGAAGAATAGCTAACTGAAATATATCTCTATATATCTAGAAAACCTAACTAACATGACTACAAGCTTGACTCTTATAGATGACTATCTATTAACCTGTATTTCTTAATTATACATTACATTTTTAAATGAACCACAAAACTCAATAATTGCATCAAGATCAGAACTACCTAACACAAAATTGACCTTAAATTTGTATCAATAAACCAAGATCCATACCAATGCAAATTATTTATATCTATATCATATCCCCCTTTAAATGTATAGAAACATTTATAAACAATATTTGGGAATAAGGGCATACTATTCCCAAACTGATTTCTGCTGTTTTTTGAGTGAAGTATTTTTTGTGGGGGTGTTTACAGAAACCTTTTAGGGGGTCTTGTTCCATCAAATCATATTGATCTGGAAGCAATCCACAGGTTCTCATCTTCTGTGAAAATAAAAAAAGAACGTCTCTTCCAAAGCAACATATCCTTAGACCCAAATTTTAGAATCAAGATACCTTTATGTTAACTTAGCAGTCCATACATTGCAATGTCTCTGTACTTAGCTCATTCACAGTCAAAAAAATTCAAAGAAGAAAAAAATATAAATAATCCAGACTCTCTGTGTATTTTCCATCTTTATGTGACTTATTTTTTTTTATTCTGTTTCTTCAAAGACTTTACCTATTCTTTTAAAGCATTAACTTTATTTCATGACTCTTTGTTCTCTTTTTCCTCTCCCTTCCAAGCCTACATATATTTATCCAACACCATGATTCATCTGGATTTTTCTTTATTGCATATCTGTAATTCTTTATTGTCTTAAATAGTAATGGTAGGCAGCTTGGTTGCAGCTGTTATGGATGCTGGCTTTGCCTGTCCCAACTTTTAAAATGGTGGAGGCTCTGGGGCCACCAGGTAGGAGCTATGCTCAGCACTTTAACTCGGAGAATGAGCGTGCAGCACATATATCCATTTTATCTGAGTAATAACTAAATCTGCCATGCAGAGCACTGCACAGCCTAGAAATATCTCTGTGTATGGTGACAGAAAGCTGCCATGCTCTCCTGCCTGTGAAGTCCTAGCAGTCCTGATCCTGCTGCCTGCTCAGGCAGGGAGTGCTGAGCCATGGCAATGGTCTTAGTAACTTTCCTCTGGACCTCAAGTAGGCACACAAACACCTGGAGCCCACAAATGTCATTGAAATGCTCCATAGCTAGAGTTTGTGTTGGCAGAATTGGCAAGGAAGCCACATTTTAAAAATGTGCTTTTTTTTTTCTGCTAAGGCTGAATTAGGAAACCCTTTCTAGAAGGAGCCATACCTTTGCTTGCTTCTAGCAAACAAAGCCCATCCAAGAAAATGCTGGTAGCAAACCATGCTTAAATCTGTCTTTTGTGTCTAGAATTAATTTTTAAGGTTTCTCAGGTTTTATATGGATATAGTCCACCACATTGGTGCACCAATCTGTTGCAGGATGTGGTCACTTGTTCATCCTAGCTGCTCAGAACCAGAATAACCACACAGAAACTGTATTGTTTAAAACATTGCTTGGCCCATTAGCTCTAATGTCTTATTGGCTAACTCTTACATATTATTTTAACCCATTTCTAGTCATCTGTGTAATGCCACATGGCAGTGGCTACCTGTCAGTTTCAGCATGTCTGACTCTGGCTCTGGGTCCATTGTATCTCCCTTTGACTTTGTGTCCTTTCTTCTAGCATTCTGTTTAGTTTTCCCCACCTAGTTCTGTTCTCCTATAGCTCTGCTATACACCCAAAGCAGTTTCTTTACACACACACACACACACACACACACAGAGAGAGAGAGAGAGAGAGAGAGA
>NW_026068158.1:260203-267710 GCF_014885135.2 Alexandromys fortis | reverse complement strand
TCTCCCTCTGCCTCCCAAGTGTTGGGATTAAAGGTATGTACTACCACACCCAACTACTTTCTTTCTTCCTTTTTTTTTATTTTTAAGAACTTTAACTTTTAGCCTGCATATATTTTTAACATACTGTAAATCATTTAAACTTTTTTTCAACTTTGAATCTTTCTTTTACTGAATATCTCTCTGTGACCACATGAGTCTTTGATTTACCAAGCAATATCAGTAGGACTAAAGCCGTGGCTTTGATGGCTGGATCCAACCCATTCCTTAGCTTTCCAGCCTCATGGCAGAGATACAGGCTATCGCCATGTTTATCGCCACAACATCTCTGGCATTTCAAGGTCCTTGACAGCAAACAAGCTACAACACTCAAATGCTCTCTCTGTAGCTGACCTCCTGCCTCAAAGAGTCAGAGTTTGACCTGGCAGGATGGCCCACAAAGCCGGCATTTTTAAACAGCAAAGCTTTTTTCCTGCTACAGCTAAAAACTATCAAGCATCAATACCATTTAAGCGTTTCGTGGCAGGACCTCTTAATGAGATGCAGGGTTTTGCAGCTAAAGCTGAGTCAAGAAGCCTCTCTTAGATGAGAGCACTTGCTTGACTCTAACAAGCAGAGCAGACCCGAGAAATTGCTGCTACCAAGAAAACATGTTTTACTCTTTCCCAAGCTTTCTCAGGCTTTCAGTGGATTCAGTTTTCCACACGTCTGGGTGCCATTCTGTTGAGGGAGCTGCTGAAAAATCACTTGACAAAATTCAACAATACTTCATGATAGAAGTCTTCAAGAAATCAGGAATACAAGGAATGTATCTAAACATATAAAAGCAATATGCATCAAGTTAACAGGCAATATCAAACTAACAGGAAAGAAACTCAAAGTGATTCCACTAAAATCTGGAACAAGACCAAGATGTCCATTCACTCCATATCTATTCAACATAGTTACTAAAGTAACAAAAGGAAATCAAGAGAAAACAAACTGGAAAGGAAGAAGTCAAACTTTTGTTATTCACAGATGATGTAATAGTATACAAGACCCCAATAATTCTACCCAGGAACTCCTACAGCTGATAAACACCTTCAGTAATGTTACAGGATACAAGATCAACTAAAACAAATCACCAACATCCCTATATACAAATGATAAAGAAGCTGTGAAAGAATTCAGAGAAACATCACTATTCACAATAGCCACAGATAACATAAATATCCTGGGGGAACACTAACTAAACAAGTAAAAGACCTATTTGACAAGAACTTCAAGTATTTGAAAAAAGAAATTTAAGAAGATATCGGAAAAGTGGAAACATTTTTCATGTCCTTGGATAGGTAGGTTCAACAAAATAAAAATGGCAGTCCTACCAAAAGCAACCAACAGATTCAATATAAATCCCATCAAATCCCAGCACAATTCTTCACAGACCTTGAAAGAACAATACTTAACTTCATATGGAAAAATAAATAACCCATGATAACCACAACAATTCTGTACAATAAAGGAACTTTTAGAGGAGTCACCATTTCTGACATCAAGCTCTATTATAGAACTACAGTAAGGAAAACAACTCAGTATTGGCATAAAAACAGACAGGTTGAGCAATGGAATAAAATCAAAGACCTGGATATTAATCCACACAACTATGAACACCTGATATTTGACAAAGAAGCTAAAATTACACAATGGAAAAAAGAAAGCATCTTCAACAAATGGTGCTGGCATAAGTGGATGTCAACATATAGAAGAATGAAAATAGATCTATATCTATTCTCATGCACAAAACTCAAATCCAAATGGATTAAAGACCTCATTGTAAATCTGATCACTCTGAATCTGATAGGAGAAAGTTGGAAGTAACCTTCACTGCTTGGGCACAGAAAAGCACTTCCTAAATATAACCCCAGTAGCACAGACACTGAGAGAAACAATAAAAATGGGACCTCCTGAGATTATGAAGCTTCTGTAAAACAAAAAAGTCAATATGACCAAAAAAGCTGCCTACTGAATGGGAAAATATGTTCACCCATGCCACATCAAAGGACTGATCTCCAAAATATATAAAAAATCTCAAGAAATTAGATTAAATTAAAATATCAAATAATCCAATTAAAAATAGAGTACAGATCAAAACAGAGAATCCTCTACATAAGAATTTCAAGTAGCTGAAAGGCATTTAAGAAAATGTTCAACATCCTTAGCCATCAGGGAAATCCAAATCAAATGACACTGAGATACCATCTTACACCTGGAAAGGATGTGGGTTAAAGGGATCATTCCTGCATTGCTGGTTGGAGTGCAAATTGGTACAACTACTCTGGAAATCTATACAGCTGTTTCTCAGGAAATTAGGAAACAACCTTCCTCAAGATCCAGCAATATCACTTTTGGTTATATACCCAAAGGTTGCTCAAACATATTACAAGGACATTTGTTCAATTATGTTTATAGCAGCCTTATTTGTAATAGCCAGAAACAACCTAGATGCCTCTCAACCAACGAATGGACAAGGAAAATATGGTACATTTACACAATGGAGTACTGCTCAGCAGAAAAAAAGATAGCATCTTGATCTTTGCATACAAATGGATGGAACTAAAAGAAACCATCCTGAGTGATGTAAACCAGACCCAGAAGAAGGCTGAGCATGGTATGTACTCACTCATAGATGAACACTAATTGTAAAGCAAACAATAATGAACCAGTAGTCCACGACCCCAGAGAAGCAAAGAAACAAGGAGAACTCTAGAACTCTAAGAGAAACATATATAGAACCCTCTAGGGAGGGAAATAGAAAAGATCTTCTGAAAAAAATTGTGAATGTGGCGATGTGGGGAGAAGGGAAGGCAGAAGGGGTGGATTATGGGAGAAGGGGAAGTGGAAGAAGAACTAGAAGGAACAGGATGGTTGAGATGGGGGGAGGAAAGAGACAGAGAACAAGGAAAGAGATATCGTGATTGGGGGAGCCATTGTTGGACTAACAAGAAAACAAGCACTTAGAGAAATTTCCAGGATGACCCCAGCTAACACCCAAAACAATAGTGGAGGGGTAATCAGTGTTTCTGATATTGTCCATTGTTACAGGTGTAAAATGGCAGCCTACAGAATGTAAAATGATCTTTACCAACCCTATATCAGTCAGAGGACTGATATTCAAAATATACAAAGAACTCAAGAATTTTGTCATCAAAACAATAAATAATCCATTGAAAAGATGGAGTCCAGAACAAAATAAACAACTCTCAAAAGAGGATTCTAAAATGGCTGAAAGACACTTAAGGAAATGCTCAACATCCTTGGCCATCATAGAAATCCCAATCAAAACAACTCAGATTACATCTGTGAGATTCCAACTCTGAGATTCCATCTGTAAGAAAAGATAGTTTTTTTAATAATTAAAAAATAATAATTTTGTTAAAAAAGAAAAAAGATTCTAGTATTAGAAGAATCATTTTAATTTATTTAGCTAAATACAAGGGTGTTTTATACAGTATTAATTTGTGTTAAGGAAACATTTATATAGCTTTTGCAACTTCTTTCAACTACATTCCTTTCCACTTATAAATTTTAATTAAACAAACATTTCCTGCAAATTATTCTTTCTATTGATTGATTTGTGATTTTTCATATACTCAAAGAAATATTTGTAAAATAATACCAAGAAAATGCCAGCCCAGACTGCTTCATGAATATTTTCTCAATAAGAATTTATTCATTTCTCATTTTTATAATAATGCTCTTGTCATGGTTACTGCATGTCTTTGATAGTTCTGAGTGTTTTACACACCTTGATCAAATATAATTAAACTATATCATTATACAATAGATTTTATTTTATGCATTTCTTTTGTGAATAAAGAAGCAGAAGCACAAAAATGTTTAATATCTAATCAAGGCCACAAGATAAAACAATACTGACTCCAATAAATCACTTAAAATTTTATTAATCCTAGAAGTGATATAAAACATTCTAATGTTGAAAATTAGCATTTAAAGACTCATGAAACATTCTAATGCAAATGAGTCATTTTTAACACATCATAACAATTTGAAATTTCTTTGATGTATAATTTGTAGATAACTGTCACTTAAAATTTCTCAGATGAATTAGTTTTATTAAATTCTAATAAAACTTAACAACTGGTTTTGCATGGGTTATAAGATGATAGCTCTAGAGTTATCTTATCCATTAGTATTTATGAAAAATACGTCTTTTACACAAGGTAAAATCAGCTTTGTCATTTCATCAATCAAATACAGGGTCCCTGCTATAGTAACTCCCCCCAAGGCCTGTTTCTGAAATCAGACGAAAGTGCTAACCATGAAAATAGTACCTTTATTTAAGGTTTCTCTTTTCTAGGTCTATTTTATTTTATGTGTATAAAGTTTCTCTGGCCTGTATAGATGCATGTGCATCATGCATGTGCGTGCTGACTAAGGAGGTCAGATGATGGCATCAGAATCATAGAACTGCAGTTATAGGGGTTTCTGAGCCATCAAATATTTTGTTGTCAGTGCAGAGAACCAAAGAAATGTCCTCTGCAAGAGCCAGCCATTACTTCAGTGTCCAAATTTGTTTTACTATTAATGGAAAGCCATTATCTGAGGAAATACTCATAAAGTTTTAAAAAGCCTTGTTTTGTACAGACTTGAAAATGATGGACAGAAGGTATATTTCTTTATTATTGCTATTCTTTCTTACCTTGTTCAGTAAATCAGAGGTCATGTTGTACAGTTTGAACCCTCTGATTTGACATGGCCCCGTTTATACCCTCACTGTAACTATATGCAACTTTCAATTTTACCTGTTACACCAAGCTTGTGACTGTTGTTCTGTCTTTGCACTATACTCTGAATTCTCATACTCTTCCCTCTTGCCTTTGCATCCCAGGTGCCTATGACATTGGGTGGCACATAAGAGACACGCAAAAATAACAGATAAGTAAACATTTAATAATTTAAGGTGAATCTTTATTGATCGTTACATTAGAAAGGAAGATCTTTATCATCAAAACTCTGAAGCTTCTGTCTTTTAGTAATGGGCTCTGTATATGAACTACTGGACAAATGCAACAGATGGAGATGAAAGTATGCCAAATAATGCAGGGTTCTACAAAAGCTCATCATGCATGTGGTAAGGTCAAGGGAACATGACTGGAACAAGCATAATAAATAGGAGCATGGCTTAAGAGAGACTAGAGGAAAGGAGGGGATACTAAGGTATGTAGTAGGACATAAAGTAGATAAATATGACAAAGGAAAACTTGTCATGAATACAGAAGTTGAGATACAATGATATTTATTGTTTTAACTTTTTCAAAACTTTAACAGAACTGAGAAAGGATGTCTGATTATACTTTTAGAGATTTCTTTAGTTGCTGCCATGAATTCTATCACATTCATCCTTTTACTCTAAAAGTGGGCCATCTCCTTCTGCACAGATTCCATTATGTATCTGCATGTGCACATGCTCATACAAATGCACTTGTATCTGCCCTACCAAGATCCTTTCTGTGCTGTTGGCTCATATCCATGGAGTGAGTGCCCACTTTCCTTAAAACTAGTTGGTTTTGTTTTTTATATGTGTCTGTATACATATGAATGATTGTGGCTGCACTTTAATGTGTCTGTGAATGTGTGCAGGTGTGTGTGTGTGTGTGTCTATGTACCCACTTTCAGAGATTGAATTCATTGCAATTTAAATTACAGTTTATTATGAGCCACCTGGTGTGGATACTGAACATGGAATCTCTACAAACATCAAGCACACATGCCTGCTGAAACATTCTTCAAGCTCCAAAGTATCACTGAAGTTTAAACATCTGTCTTCTAAATTTTCAAAATCTTTCCAAATTAGATTCTTTAAAAGAGGTAAAGACATTTACCTAGAAGAAAAGAAAAAAAAAAAACTTGATTCCTTTCACCATTTACAAAAGAATGTCTAGCAGGAAGCATTATTCATATTTTATATCAGGAGGAATGGGAAGGATGTGATTGATTTACATATGATTTATTTAATATCTGACAGGTTATAATTTTGAAAGTCTATTTGTCAACATTATGTTTAGTGTGTTCAAGCTTTCTGTGTGTGTGTGTGTGTGTGTGTGTGTGTGTTACCTTAAGCCAGTTAGATATATAAGCATTCATGAAAACAATTTGGCCTGGAAGCAAATATCGTTATACATGTGATAACACACACACGCACACACACACACACATATATCATTGTCAAATCATTGATGTGGCCAGATTCTGTGTGTGCTTCTCTTCATGTCACTCATTAAACTATCATAGAAACACTTCTTGAATCTCTCAGGCTTTAGATTTTCAGACCTCATCTCTTAGGAAGAGTGCAAGCAGATGTTATACCTCACAAACCAGTTCTCCCAGCAATGATAAATAGAAAATGGCTTCTTGTTTTAGTAATACCATGGTTTCATCTTCAGGGACTCCAAAGAGTTGAGTCATTATTTTCCCCTTATCTGCTCTCAGACACACATTTGTTATTCATTTGTCTGCTGTTTCACAATGATCTCCCCAAAGCAGCAAGTCAAATGAGCAAACGTGAAGACCGTAAAACTGGAGAAAAATCAAGACTGGAAGCAAAATTCACCTAGCAAATCATTAAAGGAAAAATTTCAGAACTCCAGCCTTTATATTATTAGCATGATGTAGTGGGTCTCAGAGCTTACAACAAATAGAAACTGAACAACTAGTATCAATTGTTTTCAATATGAACATTCAGGGTTAAAAATTCACCAGTACACAATGGCAGTATGAGGGAGGAAGGGAGTGTAGCTAAGATGCTTGCAATATTAAATAGAGACATGAGACCTTCAAATCTATAATGCTAGACCTCAGATAAAAGTGCCACTATCACCATTTAAAGATGGGGAAGTAAATTTAATGAAGCAAAAACCCTAGCAATTGCTAAGTCAATGTAGTCTATTCTTACTCTGTACATGAATATGGACACACAGCGATGATGGTGATGTCTCCTGAGCACTGTGTTATCCTTAATTTTTCCATTAGAAAAACCTCATAAAATGCACAGGCACAAGACAAATTAACAATGATAACCTTTTTATATCACTGAATATCATGTCTATCACTTGATTCTGTAAGCTTCTCCATGTACGTACATATCAGTGTTATAAATAAATACTGAATTATTGTTGTGAGAGGGGTTATAGGGTAAAGTTTCTATAAGACTCTGGTTTTCACAATATTATGTACTGATCTGCATGTGAATTGTATCATTTGTACATCTGTTTATAAACACCATTTCTATACTCAGGATCTACTTATTACCTTGTGATTCACAGACTGTTGCTAGCTAACTTGTAAACTACATAAAGTACATCACAGCCTACTCTCAGAACAAATAGAAAACAATTTTTTTTTTTTTTGGTTTTTCGAGACAGGGTTTCTCTATGGTTTTGGAGCCTGTCCTGGAACTAGCTCTTGTAGACCAGACTGGTCTCGAACTCACAGAGATCCTCCTGCCTCTGCC
>NW_026068158.1:256357-259694 GCF_014885135.2 Alexandromys fortis | reverse complement strand
AAATTAATAATATGTATATATATGAACACATTCATAGATACATGATATCTGAAAAATGTGATTCTATCATAAGAGGTTGAGAAAGTATGGTCACAGAGCTTTTTTTCTTTAGATATAAATATGTGTTATTTTAAATGGTTGCATGCCATATTTTTATTATTTCTGTCGAACAGAATGATTTTATTATTTGTATATTTAAATATACCAAAATTATAATTATAGACATTGTATATATTTGTATTTATTCAATATATTCATAATGTCCAGAGGGATAGCTCTCTAATACACCATTAAAAGTTTAAATCAGTTGTAAATATCTCATTAACTACACTCAATAAATATTTTTTACAATTTAAATTCCATTTCTCAGTTCTATTGTTCCACCAATGCCTAAGTTAGTTTTTAATTTTTCTTGAAATTTGAACATACATCATATGTGGGCAAGAGAGATAAACATGGAAAATAATTGCATCTATATGATTCAAAACCATATGTCTGCAGTTTATCCAGAATTAAAAAAAAATAAATAACCAAAGAGCATCAGAATATATAGAATAAAGGTCCAATGTGATGAGGTCTGAGTGGAGGTGTGCTGGGGTGTAAATACTCATTTGAAAAGATATTGGCCTGTAAACAACTCCAAACTGTATAAAAACTATCAAAAGTAAAAGCAGGGCCAAGATATCGAAGTTTAAACAGATTGTCAGCTCCAAGAGAGGACTGCAATTGTCAGGTGTTTTAAAGAAATCAGTAAAGTAGCAAAGGTTGTCTGGCAGAAGGAGAGAGGAGTCTCAACTGATGGGGCATCACTATGCAGCTGGAAAAGACAATGAAACAAAAGATGTGTATTATTCCAATATTAGTTAAGTGTGACTCTAGCATTAGGTAAGTATGAGACACTCGTGGTGAGAAAATAGAATAGGGAAGCTGAAATCTATTAACTTTCAGGAAATTTCCAAACCAACTTGTTTGCATCATTCCTAAGATAGAACCTAGTGTCCTTCTTCATTTGGCACCCATGTTGATTTGGACTCAATGCCTACAGGGTAGAGGGCCTAATGGCCTAGCCTGTCCACAGCCCAGATAATCTCTCAAACCTGCCTGCTTGACTTGCTTTTACCTAAGCAATTTTTATAGAATCCATGCCACAACAGAGTTTACTGTGTATGGCAACTTAGAAATTTCCCAAGCATAGGCAGGGCTATTGCTAGAAAATAAAGATTGCAGTATACCAGATCACATATCAGGTAATTAATAAATCAATATGGCAGACTTCATTAATATTGCAACTTTTAGTAACTTTTTTGCTAATACTATGGAATATATTATGTGAGGCTTACATGGTAATGGCAATACTTCAATTTATTGGGTCCTGGGATTCAGTTTTCTTCTCCATAGTCCATCATTAGGAAAGAATTTGGCACTTTTAGGAATGATAAAAGTTTTACAGACTAATAATGAACTGCTAGTTGACAGGATTAATACAATCAAAAATCAAAAGTTACCTGAAAAAAATTAATACTATTAAAAAGCATAACAATTTTACAGACAAAAATTGGATGCATATCTCAGGGTACTAAGAAGTTATCTGGAAGAATTCATACTGTTGAATTTGACAATCAAAATTTGTTAAAAAGTTATGATAAGTTAGCAGAAAGACTGTCTCTCCAGGATGGCAATCTGCATGTTATTTAAGTAATGTCCGAGGATGAGATGTTATCTTTAAAGGAGAAACTTCAGACCTTGAATTCACATGTGCAGAATGAGTATCAGAGGCTATGTGCCTCAATAAAATAATTAGAAATATATACAGGCCAGGAGATTTAGGTTTTACAAAAAGACAATAATAAAGATTTGAAATAAGTGAGGAAATTATTGGAGCTGATGATTGGGGAAAGAAGACACAACAACAGGACTCAACATCACCAGTAGCTATCAGAGATGATTTACCAAGGATTTTAGCTTCCTACCCTATGTAATCAACTCTGAAAAGCATGAAGTTCTAAAGGCCCATAATGATCCAAAGAAGGTAGATGGATACCTATAGGAATGAATGATCAAAAAGAAATTAAGCAAGCTGTTGTAACTTATGGCTTGTATTCTGCATTTGTTAAGAAGATGATAAAGACTTGGTTAGGCATATAGCATCAAAGCAACACCACATGATTTCTTTCAGTTAGTTTATTTCAGAGAAGAGTACAAAATTTTGGAACAACAGGGAAAAGCAAAAGGTCTTGAGACTTCCCAAGACCAAATTCTTGGTGAAGGCCCTTATACTGAAGCACAGGATCAAGCTCTTTGCAATGAAGAAATCTTGTCCTTATGCCACAAAGCAGCCTTAAATGCTTTGGACAGGATTCAAGAACTAGAAAAAAGAATTGACAGACAAGGCAAGCCAATACCAATGAGAAACTCCTTGAGGGGCCTCTCACAGGCCCCCAAGACAAAAGTGGAACAGTCATTCTCAGTAACTGTGGACAACATGTAAAAAACCATACTGTTCTATATGATGGCATAAACATGGAGGATAAGTAAAAAATTCAAATAGGAAATGTATATTCTGGCAGAGATCAATAAATGATCAAACCAAAGCTAAGGGTACATATAAATGACACTGTAATTGTTGGTTTGATAGACACAGGTGCAGATGTGAGAATTGGCATCCAAATTAGCCTCTTCAAGAGGCAAATGTTAAATTACTAAAAAATTGTACCATATCTCAAGTTAAACAAAGCACAAAATGTGTTGACTGTATTGGGCCAGAAGGTCAAAGAGGGAAGCTGGGGACATATGTGGCTAATATTGCAATAAATTTATGGGGTTGTGACCTGCTGCAGCAAAGGAATTCCCAGAATAACATTCCTATAGTTCTAGGAACTCATAATTCTGGGAATGATATTATAAGGTACTATACACAAAGGTTACAAGGCATACAGGTTGTGCAAGAATATAAAGCAGCTAGCAAACCTTTAGAGGTACCAACAGCCACACCTTTAAAATGCTTAACTAAGAAGCCTATATGGGTTAAGCAGTGGCCTCTAGCTGAAGATAAGTTGCAGGCTTTAGAACAGCTGGTATAAGAGTAACTAGATGCTCACCATATTGAAGAATCAACTAGCCCTTGGAATTCTCCAGTATTTTTTGTAAAAAAGAAATCTGGTAAATGGAGAATGGTGACAGATCTACGAACTGTCAATCTTTTAATCACTATAGAAGAAAAAAACAAGATATTCCACAACAAAACCAGATTTAAACAATACCTATCCAAAAAAACAACCCTACAGAAAGTACTAGAAGGAAAATTCCAACCCAAAAATGTTAGCTATACCCACAAAAA
>NW_026068158.1:246557-251177 GCF_014885135.2 Alexandromys fortis | reverse complement strand
CTAGCAAACCTTTAGAGGTACCAACAGCCACACCTTTAAAATGCTTAACTAAGAAGCCTATATGGGTTAAGCAGTGGCCTCTAGCTGAAGATAAGTTGCAGGCTTTAGAACAGCTGGTATAAGAGTAACTAGATGCTCACCATATTGAAGAATCAACTAGCCCTTGGAATTCTCCAGTATTTTTTGTAAAAAAGAAATCTGGTAAATGGAGAATGGTGACAGATCTACGAACTGTCAATCTTTTAATCACTATAGAAGAAAAAAACAAGATATTCCACAACAAAACCAGATTTAAACAATACCTATCCAAAAAATCAACCCTACAGAAAGTACTAGAAGGAAAATTCCAACCCAAAAATGTTAGCTATACCCACAAAAACACAAGAAATACATAATCCCACACTAGCAAATCCCAAAGAAGATAAACACACACATAAAATACCACAAAAAATAACAGGAGTTAACAATCATTGTTCATTAATATCTCTTAATACCAGTGGTCTCGATTTGCAAATAAAAAAAAAACACAATTTAAAAGTATGGATAAAAAACAGGACCATCCTTCTGCTACATACAAGAAACACACCTTAACTACAAAGACAGACTGACATTACCTCGGAGTAAAAGTTTGTGAATGTATATTCTAAACAAATGTACCTAAGAAACAATTTGGTGTTGCTTTCTTAATATCTAAAAACGGAGACTTAAAGCTAAAATTAAACAAAAGATATGAAGAAGGAAATTTTAAATCCACCAAAGAACAAATCGATCAATATGAAATCTCAATTATGAACATCTGTGTGCCAAATATTGTTTTAAAAAAGCATTACTAAAGCTTAAATACACATCAAACCCTACATACCAGTAGTGGGAAACTTCAACACCCTACTCTGACTACTGGACAGGCCTGCCAGACAGAAATGTAACAGAGAAATGAAGGAAATAACAAATTTATGACTCAAATGGAAAAAACATTTCACCAAAACAACAACAAAAAAATATATATACCTTCTTCTCAGCACAACATGGAACCTTCTCTAAAACCAACCACATACTCAGTAACAAAGCAAACCTCATCTGATACAAAAAAAAAATTGGACTAATTTCCTGTATCTTAATGGGTCACCATGGACTAAAGTTAGAATTCAACAACAATATTAATTACAGAAAGCCCACAAACTCATGGACTTTAACAATGCTNCTCAAAAAAACAGTAGCCTTCCTATGTATACGTAATAAATGGGTTAAAAAAGAAAACACAGTAACATCACAATAACCACAAACAACCTAAAATGTTGTGGGATAACTCTAACCAAAAAGTGAAACATCTCTATGATGAGAACACTAACTCTTTGAAGAAAATACGAGAAGATGGAAAGATTTCCTATGCACTTAGATAGGTAGGATCAACATAGTAAAAATGGTATTCTTATCAACAGTAATCTACAGATTCAATGAAATCCCCATCAAAATCCCAAAACAATTCTTAACAGACCTCAAAAGAATAATACTCAACTTCATTTGGAAAAAATAAAAAACCCAGGATAGCCAAAACAATCCTGTATAATAAAAGAACTTCTGGAAGCATCACCATTGCTGACTACAAGCTCTACTATAGAGCTTTAGCAATAAAATCCTTGTTATTGGCACAAAAACAGACAGGTGGACCATTGGAATCAATTCAAAGATCCTGATATTAACCCACATACCTATGAAAACTTAATTTTTGACAACAAAGTTAAAATTATACAATGGAAAAATGAAAGCATCTTCAAAAAACAGTGCTGGTATCAGTGGATGTTGACATTTATAAGAATGTGAATAGATCCATATCTATCCCCATGCACAAAATTCAAGTTTAGTTTCTTATTTTGTTTTCAGGATGGTACAAAATTCAAGTTTAAATGGATTAAGGAACTCAACATAAATCAAGCCACAGTGAACCTCCTAGAAGAGAAAGTGGAAAATAATCTTTAATGCATGGACATAGGAGACCACTTCCTAAATATCTCACAACTACTGAGAGTAACAATTAATGAATGGAGTCTTCTGAAACTGAGAAGCTTCTGTAAGGCAAAGGACACAGTCAATAAGACAAAAAGACAGCCCTATAGAATGATAAAAATCTTCACCAACCCCACATCTACCAGAAGGCTGATCTCCAAAATATACAGAAAACTCAAGGAACTAGACATCAAATTATCAAAAAATCAAATTTAAAAATGGGATACAGATCTAAACAACAAATTCTCAACAGAGGAAGCTCAAATAGCTGAAAGACACTTAGGGAATTGCCTAACATCATTGGACAACAGAGAAATGTAAATCAAAACTACTCTGAGATACCATCTTACACCTGTCAGAACAGCTAAGATCAAGAACTTTTAAGACAGCTTATTCTGGCAAACTTGTACAGTTGCTTTGGAAATTAAAATGGCAATGTTGTAGGAGCTTACTTGTTTGTTCCTGGATGCCCAGACACTTTTATTTAAATCACTGCTTGGCCTATTAGCACTAGCTTCTTATTGGCTAGCTCTTACCTCTTAATTTAACCCGTTTCTATTAATCCATGTATTGCCAAGTGGCTGTGGCTTACTGGCGAGGTTCTGGCTCATCTATCCCTGGGGGCAGCTCCATTGCTTCTCCATGATTCTACCTTCTTTCTCCCAACATTCTGTTTATTCCCACCTAGGTCTACTTTACCCAATCATAGGCCAAGGCAGTTTATTTACTTATTAACCAATTTCATTGGTATGGATCTTGTTTTATTAATACAAATTTAAGATCAATTTTGTTAAATATATAATATATATGCTCTTAATTAAGGTATTGTGTTTATGCAGCTCATTTAAATGTAATGTATAGTTAAGAAATATAGGTTAATAAATAATCATCTATATAATCAAGCTTATAGTCATGATAGTTAGGTTTTCTAGATATATAAAGATATATTTCACTTTGATAGGTATTAGTCAAATCTTTCAGATAACTTTAGACTATAGCATTTAAAATGTTTTAAGAACTTAGGACTTTTCATTACATGAGACACATCTGCTCCTATCAGCAGCAATTACTTCAAAAGGAAGGTGAGCATAGAAGAGGCTCCTTATGGAGTCTGTTATTCATTTGTGCAAAAAAAAAAAAATCTTTTGCCTGAACTACTTGATGTTATGCTGTATGAACTGGAAATGCAAGGCCCACAGTAAAATGACTGCTGAAGTTGAATAAAGTTGAGACAGTCCTTCATGGCTCCTGCTTTAATGAAAGAGTCTGCCAGACATTCTGCAGGACACAGAAGAAAGTGACTGACAAACTGACAGTGTTACTGTCTTTGAAATTTCCTGCTTCATGGAAAAGTCTGCCAGATACTATGGGCCTGTGGGCTGAAGATAGATGTTTCAATATTAAATAAGAACTTTGGGTGACTGTCCAGGCAATGAAATGTCTCTGTCAATTCTAGAGTTTTGGAATTTGCTTACAATGCATTTTCTGTTTACTTGGTAATATTATATCCTTCTGGAGTCTTTGATGGTGTTGAATAATAGTTATAATCAAAGTTTTCCTTAGTTATGATAAAAGATAAAGTAGATATAAATATTGTAACTGTTATTTTTGCTTGGTTCCTGATTTGTTATATGAATTTTACTATGTTAAAGTTTAAGCCTTCCTTTTTATTTAAACAGAAAAAGGGGAAATGGTGGGGGAAGTCCTTCTGTATGTGTGTTGCTTTTCTTGGTTAATGAATAAAGAAACCAACTTGGGCCTGTGTGGGGCAGAATAAAGGTAGGGGTGAAAACTAAACTAAATGCTGGGAGAAAGGAGGCAGAGTCAGGGAGATGCCAGGCAGCTGCTATTGGGGAAAGATGTGAGCTGGCACTTGGAAACTTGCTGGTAGGCCACAAGCCTTATGGTAAAATATAAAATAATGGAAATGAAATGATTCTATATGTACGAGCTAGCCAATAAGATACTAGAGCTAATAGGCCAAGCAGTGATTCAATTAATACAGTCTCTAAGTGATTATTTTGGGTCTGAGCAGCCAGGAACAAATGAGCAGCCTCCTACAACATGACAGTTTCTCTGAAAATTGGGAAGCAATCTACCTTAAGACCCAGCAATAATACTACTCTTGGGCATATACCCAAGCCTACTCAAAGCACAATGCCATTTGCTCCACTATGTTCATTCCAGCATTGTTCTTAATAGCCTGAACAGGGAAACAATCTAGATTTCCCTCAACCAAAGATTAGATAAAAAAAGAATGTGGTACATTTACACAACAGAGTACTTCTCAGTGATTAAAAAAAAAAGCAATGATATCTTTAAACTTGCAGGGAAATGGGTGGAACTAGAAAAATCCATCTTGAGTGAGGTAACACAGACCAGAAAGACAAACACAGCACTCACCCACTCATAAGTGAATAATAGACATAAAGCAAAGGATAATCAGCCTACAGTTCACATCCCTAGAGAAGCTAGATAACAAGGAGGACACTAAGTTAGGTAACTTAGGACACTAAGCTAGGTAACTAAGGAGACATACATGGATCCCAATGGCAAGCATAAATAGACAATATACTCTTTGTAAATTGAGAGGGGGAGGGGAGGCAAGGAAAGGGA
>NW_026068158.1:212473-237638 GCF_014885135.2 Alexandromys fortis | reverse complement strand
TCAATAAAAAAAATTTAAAAAAAAAAAACAAAAAAACAAAAGAAATAGCTTTGGGCATCACTTCCTAACACCCAGCTCACTCTAATTCTGTAAGTGAATGGGTGATATTTAAAGTAAGGGAAGCACATGATGACTTCTGTTCTAGAAGATTTCAAATATCAAATAAAAGGGGGTATGTGATCATCATGGGGTTTTGCTGAAGCCAATGAAGGGAACCTATTTCCTCTTAGTATAGCATGACTGTTTTTTTTAAACATTAAAATTTTCCAAGTTTAATTAATCTCATTCTACTTGTCATATAAGATTTAGACAAAATAATGTCTTCTATGTGTGTCTACAGCAGGGAGTGAAGGCAAAACTTTGTGAAGTGTGTTATATCTACTTCAACATGTTAGTTAGAATAATGCTACATTGGGCTATTGTCCACTCTAACACCTTGAGGTTGTTTCCTATTGCTCTGTGATAAACTTAATCTATTTCCTTTTCCACCAAGCCTAATATATCTTATCTGAATTTCTTCCATCAAGATAGCAAACGTGGGAGACAAAAAGAATACAGAGTGACATCTCAGTATCAATATGCATAAATAATTTAGCACAGGAGACTTAGTTGTTTGTATTCATTTGTCATTAACCTTGTTTATTGTGATGGTCTTAGTTGGTTGGAAATAGTTGTTTTCAGAAGTCTATCAATGCCACTGGCAAATGATACAACCAGAATCTCATTGGCTTTGCAAAAAACAGTATTGCTCAATATTCTGTATTATAATGACCTCTGTTGTTATACAAATACTTTAAACTGGGGATCTCAAAACACAGAAATATGTTATGTGAGATATTTGGAATGTATAATCCCAACATCAAACTCTCAGCAGACTGGTGACTTTGGGTCACAGGTGACTATGGTATCTCTGTGAATTTGCCTTATGTTCTGTTCTGTGCACATTGAGAAAGATGCACAGAGATAAGATATGAAGAGCAAGATGTTCATATATAGTTTTATCTCCGGGACTGAAATGGACATCAGTCACCCTGTTGCAGACAGCTGACCTGCCCTACATTTTGCTAAGCCTGTAGTCAAATATTAAGACAAGCAGAAAATACAGTTTTAGGGTTATGGCAATGTAGTCAGGATGTTAAGGGTCACATGACACTCAAATGACATTCCACCTACCAGTCCATGCAATCTCTCAGTTTCTGGTGGTATTGGACTAAGTTGTAAAGATAACTAAATGCAAGGATATAGTGATACTCCCATGGTGAGGTATGATCCTTCAGTGATAACAGTTTATTTTAGTGTCACTACACTTAAATAAGGAACTTCTGGCCTACATATTGCAAGTAAACCCAGTCAATATATTGATTCATGAAATTGGGCTTGAATGGAATTGTTTCTCCAGTCTATAGCTAGTACTATATGTGAAATGAATAGACATTTGTCCATGACTCTCCAGGAGACAAGACACCAGGCCAAAACTATCCATCTATTTATTTGCTCTTTGTATGGGAATACTAACCCTGCTCTGAGTGCCTTATCCTGAAGACTTCAGTTAACTTTAATTACTGTCTTAGAGATTCCATTTCCAAATATAGTCAGTCACATTGATGGTTGCAGTTTTCACATACAAACTTGAGGGACAACACAAATATTTATTCCATAACATTGGCCAACTCAATGCCTTATCACTACGAACACAGCACATAGGAGCACAATCATTCCCAGAATAATTTGACAGATACATGTTTCTGCAACAAGAAAATTTCAACTGTAGAGAGCAAGCTAATTTTATGTCTGGGAAATCATTGCACAGGGCAAACTTCAAACCCTTTGTCATTCTAAAGTGGAGGCCTTCAACAGATAGGAAATTCATGTCCAAAAGACTCCAGAGTGATAAGGCATCTCTCAAAAATGGAAAAACTTGAACTTCAGCAACTAATAATTGCCAGTTATTAAAATCACCAAATGTCTTTAAGTCTATGAATCCATAATGATAGTTATGTAATTAAGTTAGTAATTAAGATTAATCTTAGCAATATTAAAGGAAATTATTGTGAGCTAGTAGGAAAGAATAGCTTGCCAGGTTTGCCTAATAAATTACAATTTCAGAAGTTGGTATTGGAGGTTATTCTTTCTATATGTTGTTTTTTATATAAATAAAGAATAGAGAAACTGCTTTGGACTCTAGCAAGGCAGAACTTTGTTAGGTCATTAAAATTAAACTGAATGCCAGGAGAAACAAGACAGAGTCAGGAGAAGCCATGTAGCCCTGCCAGAAACAGATGCCAAAACTTTACCCAGTAAGCCACAGCCTCGTGGTGATACACAGATTAATAGAGATGGGTCAATTTAAGATATGAGTTAGCTTACTATGCGTAAGCTATTGGCCAAACAATATTGCAAATAATATCGTTTCTGTGTGATTATTTCAGGTCTGAGAAGCCAGGAATGAACAAGCAACCTCCTACTACAGATTGGTACACCAACATGGCCAGCTAAATCCACTTAAAACCAGAGAGAGATTGAAAATGAATTCTAGGAAAAATAAAAAACAGAGCTAGCACAGTTCCATCAAAATATCTAAAGTTAAAAAATATTTCAGTCTGTTAAACAATAATCTAATTTTAAAATTAATATACTTGCTAAAGTTCCTGAGTTAATTATTGTTTGGTACCAGCATCATACACTGAATAAAACTAGCTCAACAATACAGTGGTTTTATTAAATAAATAAAACCCAGTGTTTACAGAATTCACCATAACACACAAAAATAGATAACAAGCAAAAACTCCTACTATAAGCAAAGTTCTTCTTGCACAAATATTCTAAGCCTTGAGACTGGATTAAAGGAAGTCCCAATGAGGAACCTGCCAGATTCCTTTATAAAGGCAGGAGCCATTATGCTGTATTTCTGTTTACTGTGAGAGTTGAGTTGTTCTTTGTTTCCTGGAACCTGACCTTCACCAACCCATGTCCTAGATTTGTTTTTGAGAATACCCTTATCCTCCCTGAGCTCTCCCTAATCACATGGTGGGTGACCACATCATGTTTTTATTTAAGATTTTTATTTCCCTATTTGCTGAATGCCTCCCTTCTGTAAAACTACTTGTGCTTTCACACCTAAAAGAGATGGATTCAGGGCTGCTCTCTGTACTCAGCTTAGGAGGAAGTTGCTGGCTAGCTCTTGAGTACAAATTTAGTTTACATTGTGATAGTAATCTTATTCTCACCATTAAGATTCACATTTTCTAGAAAGCCCCAGTGGGGTTTAGACCACCCACCAAATTCTAAACCCTGATATTTGCTCTGAAACTCCAGGGAGGAAAGTGTGTGGGGGGTGCCTGAGGAGGAATATACCTTGAGATATTTCAAGGTTCTGGGGCCGCCTTCAGTTTGTGGATTCTCAGGATGAACTATTGTGCCCAGAAAAGCAGCAAGTATCTATAAAGGCCTCCTGGTGAGTTGCAGTCTGGTTCTGGTTTGTTCTTGTTTGTTTGCTTGCTTGTTTTTGTTTAGTTTTGTTTTTTTAATCCCTGTCTGGGATGTGGAGGGGCTTCAACAGGAATTCACTATCCATCCAGGGGAAAAAAAGTGACCATCATGTCACACTAGCTACCTGGGGCTCTTGGTCTGATTTAATGTCCTGTTTTGCTTGTCTTGGTACAACTTGTCTTTTCTTTGAATTCATGTTTACTGCCCTCTTTCTGCCTTCATTGGTTTCTTTTGAACTCGGGGCACTAAACTAATGGACAGTATGGGTAATAAGACCTGCAAGCTTAACAGTCCTCTAACCAGTGTTCTAAGAAATTTTGATAACCTTTACCCCCAATATAGTTAAAGAAGGATTAGGATTATTCTATCACAAGAGTTGACTAGTTGACTCCTAACATTCTGTGAAATTAAATTGCCCACATACAGCTCCTCTCAGGGTAGTTTTGATTCTCAGAGAGCCTGGGCAGTGCTTAATGTCACACTTGGTAAACCTGGCCTCCTAAGTCAGATTTGATACATCTTGCTTTGGGCTGAAGCAACTTTCAACCCACCCCTATGGATGATAGTCTGTATGGTCCACAATGAGTAAGTTGGCCAAGCCCTGGTTGTCAGAAGACAGATCTTTTGAGGGCTGGTAGTTGAGAATAATAAGCCCCCATCTGAAGACTAATTGTAGGACTCACAGGAGAAAGAATCCCTTCTCCCTCCATATAACCATTTTTACCCTCTTCTCCCCTCCTTAACCTAGTCTCCACCTTTGCCACACTAGTCCCTACCCCTGAGGCCTCAGTCTGCCCCTAACTATCTGTGTCTACCCTTACTTCAACATCTAGTTCTTCCCTACCTCTGTCTATTTCTACACCTCCAGTCCTTTTCTATATCCCTATCTTCCTCCCTACCCACCAGGGAGTCCCATATGGCCCTCTTGACTTCCCTGATCCTAGTTCTAAGGTTGAACCTCCTTCAGTCCTCACTGACCTAAGCCATTTCATGACCATCATTACCTGTATGTCCCTTTCTCAACCAAAAATCTCTATAACTGGAAGAATTAAAAGGGCCTTTTCAGCACTAGCCCCAATTCCTTAATTCTCTCGTTGATTCTATCTTTTTCAATCATCTCCCCAACATGGGATGACAGTCAACTGATTCATTCCCTTTTCACTACCAAAGAGCTAGCAAATAAATCACTCCCCAGAACAGCTTTAACGGCTGAGGCAACTGACCATGTTCTTCCAAGAAAGGAACCCCAATGGTACTGCAACACAGAATAGGGTAGGAGGTCACTCAGTGAATATCACCAGGTTCTGAAATGGAGAGCCCAAAGGCCCACTAACCTATCTAAGGTAACAGATGTGCAATAGCACCAGATGAATTACCTTCAGCTCCTCCTGAATGCCTATCAGTTATCTACTCCTATTGACCCAGAGTATCTGGCACAATTCTCAAGGTAATTAACATGGTCTTTGCTACTCAGTTGACCCCTGACATATGTAGAAAGATACAAAAGATGGATGGGTTTTCAGAAAAGAATAGGTCAGAACTGTTAGAGATAGCCCAGAAAGTGATTGACAGCAGAGACAGCAAAGAAGATCTGATACAGAAGATGAGGCATACCATTATAGTTGCACTACAAGCCCCAGCCACTCTTAACTCTTTCCATGCAAACCATGATTTTTAAAAAAACAGAGACCAAAGGGATCAATATGCCCATTGCAAAGTCGTGGGTCATTGGCAAGATGAATGTCCACAGTGGAAACGGTTAGTACACCCCAAACCCAAGCCAATCCTAGCTATGGAAGATCAGTGTAGCTAAGGCTCCTTAAAACAAGACCCCCAGGAGCTTATGGTATCTTTCACCACTAGGGGTAAAATTTCTGGAGGACCCAGGGGCTACTCATTAGGTATTACAGGAGCCCCTGTGACCCCATACCAACCAAACAATGGAAATACAGGAGATGTCAATAAATACAAATGGACCACTAACTGGACTCTTAACCTAAGACAAGGAACTGTGACTCATTCTTTTATTGTTATTGGTAAATATCCCTACCCTTTACTGGGAGGGGAACTCTTGGGTAAGCTCCAGGCAACAATATTATTCTCATGTGACTCCTAGGTTGCAAATGGAAGGCCTGCTAAAGCTTTAAGTATAACCTGCCCAATAAGGAGGGAATATCTGCTTTTCCAAAACCCAACCCATTCTCTGGAAGGGGATGAGAAAAGGTGCTGATCCAAGAAATACCCACAGTGTGGAAGAGGGCAATCCTTCTGGCTTGGAGAAATGTACGGCACCCATCATAGTGCAACTAAAATCTGGGGCAATACCCATACAAATCAAGCAGTACCCCATCAGTGCAGAAGCCCGGAAAGGGACTAAGATTCACATCAGGTGCTTCCTTGAAGCAGGCATACTTATTCCTTTTCAGACAGTCTTGAGAACCCCTCCCCCTTGTTTCTTGTTGAAAAGCCTGGAACTCGGGACTATAGACCAGTACAAGACTCGAGGGAAGTGAACAAGAAGATAGAATTCATTTACCCAACTGTTCCAAATCCCTATACTTTGCTTGGTTTATTACCACTAGAGCATAAAGTTTACACAGAAATGGATTCAAAAGATACACTCTTCTCCATCCCTTTGTCCAAATTAAGTCAACCCATCTTGACATTTGAGTGGACTGACCCTGAATTGGGGATATCAGAAAGCAAACCTGGACCAGACTGCCTCAAGGTTCAAAACTCTCTCACCATCTTCAGTGGAGCACTCAACCAGGAATTAAGTCTCTTCAGCAGTAAGTATCCCAAAGTAATATTGCTTTAAAATGTAAATGATTTGTTATTGGCTGCTAAAGATGAAGACTGTTTGAGAGCCACCAGAGGCCTTTTGGAAACTCTAGCCCACTTTGGCTAGTGTCTAAAAAGAAACCCCACATTTGCTCATTCCAGGTTCCTTACTTAGGATATGAGCTGAGAGAGGGAAAACAACTGTTGTCTCAGGCCTGCATGACAGCCATAGTGCAAGCCCCACATCCCACCACCAAGAAACAAGTTAGGGAATTCTGGGAGATGTTGGATATTGCAGTCTTTGAATATGCCAAAATTGCCAATACCTTGCATGCTGCTATGGCTAGGTGCAACACCTCTTTGGAATGGATGGAAGAATATGAATAGTTCTTTAAGAATTTAAAAGAGGTCCCAGATAAACTTTCCCTGATATCTCCCAGCCCTTTTATCTTTACACTATGGAAGAAAGGGCACTTGCAAGGGAGTCCGAACTCAGACCCTGGGTTCCTGAAAATGGTCAATAGTTTACAAGTCAAAGAAACTACATCCTGTAGCTGCTGGATGGCCCTCTTGTTTAAGAACCATTGCAGCCTCTACAGTTCTTGCAAATGAATCTGACAAGCTCATATAGGGATGTATTCTAACTGTAACATCTCCACACATTGTGGAAGACATCCACCAAACTAGAGTATGTCTAAAGTCCATCTGACCTAGTACCAAGTCCTCCTTTTAGATGACAACAGACCGACTTTTGATAAATCCTTGACCATTAAGCCCCATACCCTGTTGTTGAATGATGACCCTGAGGAACCCATCCATGACTGCCTCAAGATGCTTGACATAATCCAAGGTATGCAACATGACATGGCAAACATTTCTCTCAGTAGGTCTCATTGCAGATGGTGGCAGCTTCATCCAAGAAGAAAGCAGGTATGTGGGCGTAGCTGTGATTACAGACTAGCAGGAGGTCATTTGGGCCCAAGCTGTGCCCAGGGGTACCTTTTCCTGGAAAGCAGAAATAATTACTCTCACATATGCTTTAAGATGAATTAAAGGGGAAAAAAGAGAACATTTACACACATACCCTGTATGCTTTTGTCATGGTTCATCTTCTTGAACAGATAAACAAACAAAGGGGATGATTATTTACTCACCTCAGAGCCAAACACTATTAAAAATAAATGTGATATTATTTAGCTGCTAGAGGTCATCTGGCTACCAAATGAAGTGGCCACTACTCAGTGGCCAGGACACCAAAAATAAAAAGTTCCTAAATGTTGAATTAGGAGCGGCGGCGGGGCTGCGTCCCCAAACACTCCGGCCGCTTGCTAGCTCATGCCCGAAATAACAACACACAAACTGTATTCATTTATCTGCTTGACCCATTTCTATCTAGCCTCTTCTAGGCTAATTCTCACATATTAATTTAGCCCATTTCTAATGATTGTTTGTAAGCACCCCAAGGTGCGCTTACCGGGAAGATTTTAGCCTATGTCCATCCTGGGTCTGAGGAGCTTCATTGCGTGCATCTGCCAGGGAGAGCGGAGCATGGCGTCTCTCTGGAAGCAGAGCAGAGTCTGACCTCACTTCCTCTTCCGCCCAGCATCCTATTCTGTTTATTCCACCCACCTATATTCTAAGCTATGAGGCCAAGCAGTTGGTTTATTATAATTAACCAATTACCTTCCTCCATCACCTAAACTCAAGGTAAGAACAATGAAAATCAAGTTTCCAAAGATGCTGTTCTTGGGGAACCCAAACCCCAGATTGTTTTGGAACTACCTGTTCTCCCTGAGCCCATACTCTGCTTTTGATGATGTTCCTGAGTATGATTTAGAGAGATCCAATCATATTCTAACTTGGCAGCTCAGAAGAGCCACAATGGATGGTGGGTCTTGGCTGATGGAAGAATCTTCATGATAAAGGTATGGGGAACCTGGCTAACTGCCTTTTGTCATACCATGCATTTGTCATCTAAGATTTCAGAACCCATCTCCCCTTACGTCTGGTGACCTGGACACCAAGAAAAACTTCAGAGTACTTCAGACCACTGCCTGACCTATGCCCAGGTAAATACACAAAGGACATAGTTCCCCCATAGCAACAAAGTCAAGGTACAGTACCCAGGGAATTTTAGGAAAAGGATTTCACTGAAGTCAAGCCAGGACTCTATAGCTACAAATATCTGTTGATCTTTGTCGATACCATCACAGACTGAGTAGAAGCCTTTCCATCCCAAATGGAAATAGCCCAAGTGGTTGCTGAGAAATTAATAATGGAAATTACTCTCAGATTTTGACCTCCCCATTTCTCTGAGGTCTAACAATGGTCCTGGCTTTATGGCTAGGTTTTTTCAGTTGCTATCTAAGGTTCATAACATAAATTGGAAACTTCTTTGTATGCATCATTCTCAAGAAAATTAGAGAGGATGAAGATAACTTTAAAGGAGATTTTAATGAAATATACTCTTGAAACTAGAGGTAACTGGGTTTATCTCTTGTTGTATGCTCATCTCAAAATCTGATGTACCTCCTACTAAGAAAATTTCACTCCATATGAAATAGTTTATGGGTGAGCACCTCCCATGATCAATTAGGTACATGTCAGAGAGTTATCAGATTGCCTAACTCCAATCTCTGAGTCCTTAAAATGATTGCAGTCAACTTTGTATAAGACTCTCTCTCAGATCTTGGCTGATTTACCTGTTGGGTACTACCTACCTCATCACCTGCTCCAGTTCAGAGATGTTGTGTTTGTCTACTGTTTCAAAATTGACTGCTTGAACCTAGATGGAAAGGGCCTTATGTCATGGTTCACTGGACACCTACAGCTGTTAAAGTTGTTGGTATTTCTTCCTGGCTTCATCACACATACCTCAAAAATGTACTTGAGGAATATACTGAAGAAGAACCGAACCCCCATAGGTGGAAGGTAACTGGAAAGGAATCATTAAAAATTAAAATTTCTAAGATTTGAGATTCTAAAATAACTTTATGTTCTTACTATTGAAATTTACATGATTGCCCTATGACTTAAAGTTTTGATGTTTTATTTTCAACCTATGCAAACAGAACCTAAATGCATCTTGATGGGGGAAATAAAAGGCACCCCATCATTGGAAACATTCTGATATTGTCTTACCACACAAAAGACTGCCCTTATCCACCGGGCTCATAGTTTGGGCAAAAGAAAGGGAACAAATAGTCTTTACTCAGATGGAGGGAGGCTACTTGGGATGGACTTATTTAGCTGGCCAATTCCAACATACTAGCACAGACTTCAGCATAATCAAATATTCTTTAAAGGTTTCTGGTAATAGAAATCAGAGGTGTTCTAAAATGAGAAGGGGAAGGGAAGATTGATTAATTACTTCAATTGAATTTAACAATGTATGTAGGGTATCATTGTTTATAACTAATATTATGGAACATAATCTCTGGTTCTATCTAGCACTAAAAAGCCAGTGACAAAATTCCTCCTGTATCAGAGGAAATCGCTCGATTTCCAGGCTCTTAAAAAGAAATGTGTATAGAATAAGAGTTTTTAATGAAAACTATAAGGATAATGGGAAACAAAATGGAAGCAACCCTTACTAATGTTTCAAAGGCTGTGGCTGATATTTTCACTGATAATGTCTTTCTCCTCCACTGTCTATGTTGTTAATGTACAAATGCCCCTTCTTTTTATAATTCCATTTCTTATCATACCCTTCACGTTGAGAAAACAATTGCCCTTTGGAGAGAATGTTTTCTGTGGGAATAACACTTATCCTACTCTCCCATCAGGATATAAGAGTTTGTGTGGGGTAAGATGTATTATACCCATTTTATTCAGCAAATCATTACAATCTGTTAGTAGAATTCCAAGAGCTTTTCCTCAATATTGCAATGATTCCTTATAGCTATTATATGCAAAGGAAAAAAGGTCAAGTAACATATAAAGGCAGATTTATCAGAATTAAATCTGACTACTCATTGGAAACTGTGGAACCCAGAAAGTCCTGAATTCTGCAGACACTAAGAGACTGCAATGCCAGTCCTGACTACTATATCCAGCAATGCTATCAATCACCATAGACACAGAAAACAAGATACTCCACGACAAACCCATATCTAAACAATAATTTATCAGAATTAAACCTGACTTCTCACTGGAAACTGTTAAAGCCAGAAGGTCCTGGAATCTGAAGACACTAAGAAACTGTGATGCCAGTCCAGACTACTATATCCAGCAAAGCTATCAATCACTATACGCAGAGAAAACAAGATATTCCATGACAAAGTCAGATCTAAACAATAACTATCTACAAATCTAGCCTCAGAGAAATTACTAGAAAGAAAATTCTAACACAAAGAAGTTAGCTACACCCAGAAAAACACAAGCAATAGATAATGCCACACCAGCAAAGCCCAAGGAAGGGACACACACACACACACACACACACACACACACAATATCACTACCACCACCATCAAAACCAAAAATAACAGGAAATAACAATCACTGGTCATTAATATCCCTTAATATCTCAATTCACCTAAGAAAAACATAAGCAAACCGAATGGATACAGAAATAGAACCCTTGCTTCTGCTGTATGCAAGAAACAATCTCAATTTCAAGGACAGACATTCCCTTCGAGTAATGATTCGGGAAAACATTGTCCAAACAAATGCACCTAAGAACCAAGTTGGTGTACTATCTTAATATGTAACAAAATAGACTTCAAACTAAAATTTAACAAAAGAGATGCAGAAGTTTGATGTCTCAATTCTGAACATCTATGCCCCCAAATACAAGATGACACACATTGGTAAATGAAAAATGGTTAAAGCTTAAATCACACATCAAACCAACTCACTAATAGTGGGAAACTTAAACACCTACTCTCACCACTGGACAGGACTACCAGACATAAATATAACAGAGAAATAAAGGAAATAAGAGATGTTATGACTCAAATGGGGTTAAAGGACATCTATAACATTCCACCCAAAACCAAAAGAATATACCTTCTTCCCAGCTCCTCATGGAACCATTTCTAAAATCAATCATAACTCATAGCACTATGTGCCTGCATAAAGAACCTGGAGGACATGAGTCTGGGACCTCTGAGTTAGTAGGCCTGAGCCAGGACCTCTGCAGTCCCAGTAATGAGTCCGGGACCTCTGAGGGGGTAGGCAGGAACCAGAGACATCTGCAGGTCTGGGAATACACACGTTTGGGACCTCCAAGGGAGTAGACATGAGCCAGAGTCCTTTGTAGGACCAAGTCTAAGTAAGTGACCTTCACAGGAGTGGACCCAGACCAGGGACATTTACAGAAATAGGACTGAGCCAGAGAACTAGTCCAGAGCAGGCCTCAGACAGCAAACTCCACAGGAGCAGATACAAGGAAGCAACCGCTGAGGGAGTTGGCCAGAACCAGAGACCTCTGTGGGTCAGAGTCTGTGACCTTTGAGGGAGTAGGCCTGAGCCAGGATCCCTGCAGGTCCAGGCGAGAGTCTGGGACATCTGAGGAAGTAGGCCTGAACCAGGACTTCTGCGGATCTGGGCATGACTCTGGGACCTCCAAGATAGTAAGCAGGAACTAGAGACCTGTGCATGTTTTTATGTGAGTCTGGAACCACCAATGGAATAAGTCTGAGCCAGGACATCTGCTGGGCAGGGCACTAGTCTAGGACCTCTGAGGGAGTAGGAAGGAACCAGAGACCTCTGCGGGTCCAGGTTCAAGTCTAGGACCTCTGCAGGAAGAGGCCAGAACCAGAGACTTTTGCTGGTCCAGGGCACAAATCTGGAACTCTCAATGGAGTAGTCCTGAGCCAGGACCACTTCCAGAACAGGCCCAAGACAGCAACCTCAGCAGAAAAATCCCTAAGCATGAGAACAGGCCCAAACGACTCAGGGTATTACATAGTGAACACCAGAAGTGCCAAGCGACCTCCTGGAACACTGAGTGAACAATGGGGTGACTGGAACCATGACCCTGATTGCACCATGAGGAGCAAACATATGAACTTTGGATCCATTGGCACCTAGAAGATAGATCACCAGAGCCACAGATAGCCCCAACTACACCAAACAGAGGAAAACATGGGCAAACAAGGTAAAAATACATGCAACACCACAAATAGCAACATGACGCCAGTAAAAACTAGTGACCCTACAACAGCAAGACTTCAACAACCAAATATAGATGAGGCATAAGAAAATGACCTTAAAGTAACTTTAGGAGAATGTTTGAGGCCCTTAAAGAGGAAATGAATAATTCCCTCAAAGAAATGGGGAAAAGACAAACAAAAAATTAGAAGATATCAACAAATCCCTTAAAGAAAACCATGGGGAAACAATCAAACATATGAAAGAAAGGAGTGGGAGGGAAATGGGAGGATGGAAGGAGGTGGAAATTTTTAGTAAATAAATGAATAGATAAAAAACAAAAATAATAATAAAAAAGACTTGAAATCAGAAATAGAGACAGTGAAGAAAACACCACAAGCCCAGGGAATTATGGAAACAGAAATCATGAGAAAATGATCAGGAACCACAAATGCAAGCATAAATAGCAGAATATAAGAGATGGAAGAGAGAATCTCAAATGCTGAAGATACAATAGAGGAAATAGACTTATCAGTCAAAGAAAACATTAAATATAACAAAAGCTTAACACAAAATATTCAGGAAATATGGGACACCATGAAAAGGCCAAGCATAAGAATAACAGGTATAAAAGAAGGAGAAGAAGTTCAATTCAAAAGCACAGAAAACATATTTAACAAAATCAAAGAAGAAAACTTTCCCAACCTAAAGAAAGATCTGCCTATGAAGATACAAGAAGCTTACAGAACACCGTAAAGACCAGATCAAAGAAACAAAAGTCTCATTGCCAGATAATAATCAAAACACTAAATATACAGAATAAAGAAAGAATATTAATAGCTGCAAAGGAAAAAGGCCAAGTAACATATAAAAGTAGACCTATCAGAATTGCACCCGACTTCTCAATGAAAACAATGAAAGCCAGAAGGTCCTGGTCAAGTATTATGCAGACATTAAGAGACCATGGATGCCAGCCCAGAGTACTATATCCAGCAATACTTTCAATCACCATAGAAGAAAAAAGCAAGACATTCTATGACAAAACCAGATTTAACCAAACGTAGCCGCAAAACCAGCCCAACACAAAGTACTAGAAGAAAAACTTCAAACTGATGAAGTTGGCTACATCAACAAAATCACAGACAATTGATTATCTAGGTGCAGCAAATCCCAAAGAAGGGAAAAGCACACAAAATAACATCACCACCAACAAAAACTAAATTAACAGGAGATAGCAGTCACTTGTCATTAATAGCCCTTAATATAAATGAACTAAACTCACTTATAAAAATATATAGATTAACAGATTGGATAAAAAATAACAGAATCCATCCTTCTGCTGAAGACAAGAAACACAACTTAACCTCAAAAACAGACATCACCTCAGAGTAAAGGGTTGAAGAAAAAAAAAATTCAATCCAAATGAATCTAAGAAACAAGCTGGTATATCTATCCTAATATCTAGCAAAATAGACTTCAAACTAAATTCTATCAAAACAGACAAAAAAGGACATTTCATATTAGTCACAAGAAAAATCCATCAAGAGGAAATCTCAATACTGTAAATCTATGCCCTGAATACAAGGGTACCCTCACAAGTAAAAGAAACACTTCTAAAGCTTCACACATTAAACCCCACACACTAATAGTGGGAGACTTCAGCACCCCACTCTCACCACTGGACAAGTCAGTCAGACAAAAAATTAACAGAGAAATAAGGGAATTAACAGATGTTATCATTCAAATGGACTTAATATACATCTATAAAACATTTCATCCAGACATAAAAGAATATACCTTCCTCTCAGAACTTCATGGAATCCTATCAAAAATTGACCACATATTAGGTAACAAAACAAGCATCAACAGATACAAAAAAAATTGGAATAACCCCATGTATCTTATTGGATTGCCATGGTTTAAAATTAGAATTCAACAGCAACACTCATTCCAGAAAGCCCACAAACACATGGAAATTAAACAACCCTTACCTGAATCATCAATGCATCAAGGAAGAAATAAAGGGAAAAATTAAAGACTTCCTAAAATTCAATAAAAATGACCATACAACATACCCAAATTTATGTGACACAGTGAAAGCAGTGCCAAGAGCAATATTCATAGCACTAAATGCCTACATAAAGAACCTGGAAAAATCTCACACTAGTGAATTAAAAAAACAATTGGAAACTTAGAACAAAAAGAAGCAAACTCACTTAAGATAACTAGATGGCAGAAAATAATCATATTGAGAACTGAAATCAACAAAGTAGAAACAAAGAAAACAATACAAAGAACCAATGAGACAAAGAGTTGATTCATGAAAATCAAACAAAATGGACAAACCTTTATCCAAATTAACCAAAAGGCAGAGAGAGAATATCCAAATTAACAAAATCAGAAATAAAAAAGGGGACATAAAAACAGACATGGAGGAAATACAGATAATTATTAGGTCATATTTTGAAACCCTTTACTCCACAAAATTAGAAAACTTAAAGGAAACGGACAACTTTGTGGATAAATATAAGTTACAAATATTGAATCAAGACCAGATAAACAAATAAAATAGATCCACAACTGCTAAAGAACTAGAAACAGTCATTAAAAGTCTTCCAACTAAAAAAGGCCTAGGACCAGGCTGTTTCAGCTGAGAATTCTACAAGATATTCAAAGAAGAACTAATACCATACTTCTCAAATTGCTCCACACAGTAGGAACAGAGGGAACATTGCCAAACTCTTTTTATGGAAGCTACAATTACCCAAATACCCAAACCACAGAAAGACATTACTAGGAAAGAGAATTACAGACCAATCTCACTCAAGAACATTGATGCAAAAGTAATCAATAAAATACTGGCAAATTGAATCCAAAAATACATCAGAAACATCATCGGCCATGATCAAGTCAGCTTCATCCAAGAAATGCAGGAATGGTTCAACATATGAAAATCTGTTAATGTAATCCACCATATAAACAAACTGAAAAATAAAAGCACATGATCATCTCATTAGATGCTGAAAAGCTTTTGACAAAACACATTATCCCTTCATGATAAAGGTCTTGGACAGAGCAGGAATAAAAGGAACATATCTAAACATAATGAAGGCAACAAAGAGCAAGTCAACAGCCAACATCAAACTAAATGTAGAGAAACTCACAGTGATCCCAATGAAATTGGCAACAAGACAAGGTTGTCCACTCTCTCCATAGGTATTCAATATATTTGTTGAAGTCCTATCTAGAACAATACGACAACAAAATGAGATCAAGAGGATAAAAATTGGAAAAGAAAAAGTCAAACTCTCACTGTTTGCTAATGATATGATAGTTTGCATAAGTGACTCACAAAATTCTACCAAGGAACTTCTACAACTCATAAACACTTTCAGTAATGTACAAGATACAAGATTAACTCAAAAAAATCATTAGCCCTCTTTTACAAAGATAATAAATGAGCTGAGAAGGAAATCAGAGAAACATCTCTCTTTACAATAGCCACAAATAGCATAAAATACCTCAGAGTAACTCTAACCAAACAAGTGGAAGACTTGTATGTCAAGAATTTTAAATCTTTGAAGAAAGAAATTAAAGAAGACACCAGAATATGGAAAGATTGCCCATGCTCTTGGGTAGATAAAATTAACACAGTAAAATGGCAATCTTACCCAACACAATCTACAGGTTCAATGCAATGCCCAACAAAATACCTGCCAAATTCTTCACAGACCTTGAAAGAATGGTACTCAACTTCATATGGAAAAGCAAAAAAAAAACCAGAATAACCCAAACAATCTTGTATGATAAACGAACGTTTGTAGGCATTACAATCCCTGACTTCGAACTCTACTATAGAGCTAAGTACTGAAAACAGCCTGGTAAAGGCATAAAAATGACATGAGGACCAATGGAACCGGATCAAAGACCCAGATACTAATCCACACACTTACAAACACCTTATTTTGACAAAGGGGCAAAAAATATGAAATGGGAAAAAAAGCATATTTAACAAATGGTACTGGTATAACTGTATATCAACATATAGAAGAATAAAAAATAGATCCATATTTATCACCATGCACAAAACTCAAGTCCAAATGGGTCAATGACCTCAATATAAAGCCAGCCACACTGAACTTCATAGAAGAGAGAGTCAGAATTAGCCTTGAACGCATGGGCACAGGAGACCACTTTCTAAATATAACCCCAGTAGCACAGACTTTGAGAGAAACAATTAATAAATGGGACCTCCTAAATCCAAAAATCTTCTCTAGGCAAAGTGGTATATTAAACTCCCCAGTGTCCTGTTTGTCCACAGTTTCTTCTATATGCTTATTGCAGGTACAGCATTGGAGCAATCTTCCCAAGTGGTTAGTATTTCCACAATGCAGGTGGAGTCACTGTGGTACTCTGTGATCTTTTTTCGGTACCAGAGAGTCACTGCTAGGAGCTGGTCGCTCTGTCATAGTTTTTTTATAATGTCACACATTTTAAATGACATATTCATCAGATCTCTTAAAAGTTTGAAGACCATTATCTATTAAAAATATCTGAGATAAATAAACCTAGGCTTAACTTTGAAAACAAATACAGGAGGATAAATAAAGCTTTGTTCTATAATTAATGACAGTAGTGTTTAACATGACTACAAGTATAGTTCTGAATACATTAAAGGATTCTATCATTTATAAGGTAACCATTAACTTGAATGTTAAAACTTATTTGATAGTTTATAATTATAAGCTTTTACATGAATAGGACTTTATATCTTCATGTCTGTTAAGCATGAACCTTAAGAATAACAGTGTCTGTATTCTAGCTCCATTTAGTATCAAAATAAAGCCTTCAACTCGAAGACATAGGCCATAGGAGACTAGGAAATGCCCTGATCCTTTCATCATACACCAATACAGAATATAGCAGTTTCTTGTATGATTCAGTTTATAAAAACAGCCTAAACTTAATAAAGTTAGCAAAGATGAGGAGGCTAGACATACATTTTCAAGCCTGAATAGAGCTCAAGTAAGTAGAGAAATTCCCTAATTCAGTGGTTCTCAGTCTTCGTAATGCTGTGACTCTTCAACACAGTCCCCATATTGTCCTGACCCCCAGTCATAAATTCATTCCTGTTGATGTTTCACAACTGTAATTTTGCCACTGTCATTAATTGCAATGTAAATATCCAACATATCTGTGGTCCTAGGCTACCCCTCTAGAAAGATCTTTCAACCCACAAATGGCTGAGACTTTGCCAGACTGCTTAGGTCATTTTCTTACTACATTGTAAGACAGAAACATCTAGTTTCTGGTGTTCTGGTGTTTAGTTTTTGGTATTCATACTTATGGCTTTAATTTTTAAGCTTTTACTTCTTCATTTTTAAATTTGAATATTAATACAAAATATTTTAGAAACTTAAAATTTTCGATGGTCTTATAAATTTAAATATTTAAAAAAACTGTTTCTTAAAATAGCCAGTTTTTACTTTAAGTTTTTAGTAAAACTCCAAAATTCCCTCTTAAAAAATTTAATATCTCTTCACTGTGTGTTCTTACAATATCAAAAAATAAAGTGTCTGTTTTTTACTTCAAGAGAAAAGATAAGGGACACAAGCACATTGCCTAAGGCCAGAACCAAGCTTCATTTGTGAGAACAATTCAAAGATCAATATCTGGGATTCATTCACAATCCTTTGAGTTTTCTAGGGCCTTGATCTCTTTGGCCACACCCCTGTCAACATCACAACATATACATCACCTGTCCTATAGATTTCAGTCTGCTCCATTCATTGTGTCTGGTGCTTCTGGTGACTATCACATGGTACTGACATTTCCAGAAGTACTAAGGTTCCCAACTGCAACTGAGCTCTCTTTGGGAAATCCATCTCTGCCACACATTGGGAAGCCTCAGCTGTTCCCCATGATCTCATCATGTCTTTAAAACCATTATCACTAGGGTACCTCTTACGTTCCCAAGTTTAGCTGTCAGCACAAGGTATATTCTCACATACAGAAGCTTGGAAATGCAGCTTTAATACTTGATTATACAAGTATTGTTTTTAAATTCTGCCTTTCATAAAACTTGTATTCAGGAAAGAACAGGTATTATCATACAAAAAATCTATTCTAATCAAAAATATCTTGAATATCTTTTGTTGGCTCCTTCGTAGGTATGCCCACTCCATGTGGTCATCTTTAATCAAGATGGCAGTGAAGTCTTAGGGCATCTATTTTCTCCAACCTTAGCAAAGATGATTGATTGTCAGTCACGTGGCTGCCTAAAGATAGAATCATGCCACATGGTTCCTCTAAAATTACTTATGCATAGATTGTTATCTGACAACTCCCAATGTCTCCAGTTTTAAGTTACCTTTTTTCACAGATTTTACAAATGTTAACAATATCCAATAAAACCAACTTATAATCTTAGGTATAGAATGTTCACATACATGAAGTCTAATTTTTTGACTTTGCTTTATTTTCACTATCACAGTATCAGGTGACTCAACTGCCACAAGATATAGAGGTAACTTTCAAATATGCTTGGGTCTAGAGAAGGAAGAGCCATAAACCAACTATAGAGTCAGCTTTCCAATAAAGTAGAACAGCATAAAACAACTGTAATGTTATCCATACTCAAAAGACATGTAAACTCCTGCTAACTCAAATCCAATGGCCACGTAGCTCAGATGTATATTCTGATCCCTGGCCATAAAAAGAGCCCTGGCAGTGTCGGTGACAGGCTGCTGGTGGCAGCAGAGGCAGCAAAAAATATTTGACCACTTCCTGTCTCAGCTCCATGTTTGCAAGAAAACTTAAGGGTACACAAGAAAACACAGATTGATAAAAACATTAAAAATTTCCAACAAAACAGGCAGATACAACTTTCTCAAGAATCAGACAATGCTTTCCAACCAACCAGAGCCATGTGGGCAGGCAGCATCTCGCTATTTGCCATAGACAGAAGAATATTGTTCCCATCTAACCCCCTTCACATCAAAGATAGGGATCCCACAAAACAGAATCAGACTAGGACTCACCAGGAGGCCGCCATAGATGTTTGCAGCATTTCTCAGGAAGGCAGTTCACTCTGGTAGTCTGTGAAAAAAAGACAGCCTTGAAATGTCTCAAGGAATATGACCTTCAAGCAGCCCCTCAGCCATGGAGTTTTGGAGTGAAGTTTCAGCTTTAGAGTTTGGGTGGGTAGTCTTAATCTCGCTGGAGTCCTACAGAAAATGTTAGTCCTACTGGTCAAGAATAAGACCATTACCAAAGCTTAAAGTCAAACTTAAAGTAAGCTGTAGTAAAACACTAGCCAGGTAGATGGACTCTGGTCAAGTCTATATCATCCCAGGAAATGACTTCAAGTCAGTTTGTGGGGGTTTAAAATACTTCCCTTCAAGTCCACTCAGGGGCAAGCATACATCCTGATGTATTTTGTACCTATACATCCACAGCCTACCTGCAATTAGTGGTGAGCATACCTCCTGATATTTCCTGACTCTGATCCTTCCATCCACAGGAGTTCAAGAACATCTAGTGTAGTTGGGTCAAATAAACTTGTTTAGGAGAGTGAAAACTCACAGCTTGTTATCTCCCATAAAAAATAGCCTCCAGCATTTAGGGAACTGTCTGTCCTTGGGCAAAGGGCTTGTAGATCAGAAGGATTTGTTTTCATTGATCTCTTAGGCACAGTAATTAAAACTTAGCATGTAATTTTGACTCTCACAGTTAGAGGTTTATAAGTTTGTGATAATTTAATCATACTTAGCATATTTTTCTAAAAAATTTCCATTCATCATATTGTTATTGGCCCCACAGTTGGAGACCATAAATTTATTCTTTCATAGTAGATTTGACTTTCATATAGCCTGCCAGCATTTATCTATTCCCTATTCATGCTGTGCTTGCCTAACTCTGCCTCTTCTAAGCCACTCTCATTACTACCTTAATCAGCCAGAGTGTTTCTGTGATCACCTTCCTGGCAGCAGCACCATTGCAGTGAAGTACCCAGACTATGGATAATTATTGTTTTGCATTTAGATTATTATAACTTTGCATTTATATAGCCCACTTCTTCATATTATATTTTATTCACAACAAATCCTTTTTGCTGATTCTCGTTAAGCATATTAAAATAAACCAAAGCACCATATAAAAAAATTGTAAGAGGAAATCTTGTAAATCTTTTATTTTTGTGGGAAGAAAATGAGTCTTGTTGACTAAAATTTATCAAAGGCTTGTGTTTGACAATTTTCTTTACTTGGGTACTGTAAATTTTAAAATAAGGTAAGAGACAAATTAATTGAAGTCAATTAGCTAACTTGTTAAAAATTATGACTCACAACCACAGAAAAACCTGGACAATTGTGGCTGTGGAGTGTACAATCATATTTAAATTACATCATCTGAAGATAGAAACATGCATATTTCCACTCTGGGCACCAAAGACAAAATAAAGTTCTTTCAGGAAAAATGTTTATCAGGCTCAGAAAGACAAATCAAGTGTGTACACACACGTAAGTGGA
Organism: Alexandromys fortis; assembly: GCF_014885135.2. Classification (NCBI taxonomy): domain Eukaryota; kingdom Metazoa; phylum Chordata; class Mammalia; order Rodentia; family Cricetidae; genus Alexandromys; species Alexandromys fortis. Next base: position 216,744 of record NW_026068158.1, on the reverse strand, counting down.
AATTAGCTGTAAAATAAAGGATAACTATGCTACAATCCAGACCAAGAGAGACTAGTTAACAAGGAGGGTTCAAGAAGGGACTCCCAAAACTCCCTGGGAAGGTGAAACAGGAGAGATTTCAGGAGTAGACTGTGGGGGTGGAGGTGGGGGAGGGACGAAGGCGTAGAGTTCTGAAAGAGACTAATGGAAAGAGGGGGACTTTGGGGTCAGGTAAAAATCTGGCACAAGGGACTCTCCCAGGAATGAACAAGGATGAACCAGATAAGACTCCTAGCAGTGCAGATATGTAGCCTGTACCAGCCACCTCCTGTGATCAGCAAGACTTCAAGTGGAGGGATTAGGATGCCACATAACCTTTGATGTAAAGTTTATCCTGTCTATGGAATATGCTGGGATAAGGGTGCCTAAAGAATGAAGGGGTGGTCAACCAATGACAGGTCTTATCTGTTAATCATGCCAGGAGAGTAAGCATATCCCTCACATTGCCTGGAGCATTAGAACCCACAGGATGGATGACTCAGAGACCCAGGATAGAATCAAAAGTAACTAGAGAAAAAAATCTATGACTAAGGAGATTCTGTGATACTCATAGATTGGTACCTAGCCCAGTTATTAGACAGGTTCATTCAACAACTTATCAAAACAAATCCAGAGACCCCAGCCACACCGTAGGTGGAGCTCAGGAAATACTGCAGAAGAGGAGAAGAAAGAATTGTAGAAGCCAGAGAGATCAAGAACACCATAGGAAAACCCAGAGAATCAACTTACTAAGGTTCATAGGAGCTCACAGAGATGGAACCGGCACTCAGGGAGCCTACATGGGACTGAACTAGGTACTCCACATATATTTACAGTTGTGTAATCAGGTTCCCTTGTGGTACTCCTAACAGTGGAAGCAGGGACAGTCTCTTACTCTTTTACATGCTTATGGTCCCTGTTCCTCATACTGGATCACCTTGTCCAGCTTTTAATGCATGGGGAAGTGCTTAGTCTTACTGCAACTAGATATGCCATGTTTTGTTGGTATCCATTCCCTTTCCTCAAGAGAAATGGATGAGGAGTGGATTGGGTGGTAGGAACAAAGGAAGTTGGGAATATGGGCTGAAAGGAGAGGAAGGAGTGTGAAACTGCAGTCAGGAAGTAAAATTTTAAAAAGAGAAAAATAAGAAAAAAGAAAAGAAAAGAAAGAGGATAAGAAAAATAGAGAAAAAGAAAATGAAAGAAAAGAAAAGAAAAGATGAGAAAGAGAAAAGAAAAGAAGTGCATGATTCCTGGGAAGCAAGTAGGCAATTTTTGGATATTTATTCTCTTGTCTTTTCTCCAAATTTTAGTCCTCCAGTCTTATCCCCAGAGCTGTAGTAAAGCATTTGCTGCCTCTCCTTCCTCTCTGTCCTCATCTCAAGGGCATCCCACAGGACGTCTACTACAACCTTGCTCACATCTCCATCCTCAGTCTCACTCACCATTCCTGCAGGCATTACATGGGAACCCACTGGCCAAGCTAACCAGGGAAGCAGATGGGCAATCCTCAGATCTTCATTCTTTCTCCTAAATCTCTAAATCTAGATTTAGAGAAGTCTAAATCCAACCCCTGACTCTCATCCCCAGCTCTATAGCAGAATACTATCTGATCCTCACTCTCTGCTCCCATCACCAGAGACTAGTTAGATCTTGGTGGAACAGACGGCTTTCTTACCTCTTATGGACCCTGTTAACCCCCACCCTCCTAACCCAGCCCAATTCCTAAGTGTCAGCTCCCATTCCTAGAAACACATCCTACCCAGAACCTCAAGTGACCAGACCAGGCAGGATCTCAGAAGCATTCCCTACCAGGCAATGTAGAGCCACCACACTCTACTGAGAATCAGGGAAAGAAATAGAAACCAAGGAAAAAAACACCCACCAAACAAAGAAAAAAGACAAATATCAACACCTAGTATTACAATCATCTTAGGCCCACAAGCCCGGAATATAGCACAAAACAATCAATAACAGCCAGAACATTATATCCTAACCAGAGCCCAGCAACTCTATTACAGCTACCCCAGAGAAATGCAATATAGCTCAATCACAAGACAAGAAATTCAAAACAAATTTTACTAATATCATAGAGGGACTTAAAGAAAATATCAATAAAAACATTAAAGAAATGTATAAACACAAACAATGGAAAAACGAATAAAACAGTTCAATACATGAAAGTAGAAATAGAATCAATAAAGAAAACCCAAACTTGAGGAAATCTGGATATGAAAACTTTAGAAACTCAAACAGAGTTAAGTCAAACCAATAAAATACAAAAGATGCAAGAGAGAATCTCAAGCAGTGAAGACAAGTTAGAAGAAATAGATACCTCAGTCAAAGAAATATATCAAAAAATATTTGGCACATCAAAGGAATCTGTGACACTATAAAAAGAACAAATCTACAAATAATATAAATAGAGTAAGGGGAAGAAGAAATCCAGGCCAAAGTCACCAAAAATATTTTCAACAAAAGCATAGAAGACAGTTCCTATGACCTAAAGCAGGAGGTGCTTATCAATGTACAAGAAGCATACAGAGCATGAAACAGAATTGACCAGAAGAGAAAACTCCTTATGGTATATAATAATTAAAACACTAAAAGTACAGAACAAGAAATAATAGTAAAAGCTGCAATGTCAAAAGACTATAAAAGCAGACATATTAGAACAACACTTGACTTTTCAGCAGAGATTCTAAAAGCCTGAAGGGTCAGGGCAGATTTTCTACAAACTCTAAGAGACCACAGATGCCAGCCTAGTGTACTAAACAAGCAAAATGTATAATCACAATACACAGAGAAAGAAATTTCATGATAAAAATCAAATTTAAATAATATCTGTTATCTAACTCCTGCCATATAGAAGATACTAAAAGAAGTATCAACCTGAAAAGGTTAACCACAGCAAAGAAACCACAAGGAATAAATAATTTTATAACAGCAGATCAAGGGGTGAGAGAGCTTAGGACTCCAAACCACAACAAAATAATTAGAATAAAAAAAAACACTAGTCATTAATAACTCTCAGCATCAATGATATCAGTCCCCCAATCAAGACACAGACTAAAGGTATCAGGATCCATCCTTTTGCTGTGTTCATTGTATCCATGTACTAGGCCTCAATACCAATGTTAGAGATCACCACATGGTAAAAGAATGGATAAAAAGATATTCCAAACAAAAGGACATAAAAATCAAGCCAATGTAACCATTTTATTATCTGAAAAAAAGTAGATTTCAAAATAAAACTAATCAGAAGAAATAAGAACAAACACTGCGTATGTACCCACTGGAAAATGCACTGAGAGGACGTACAGTCTCTAATGTCTATGCACCTTATGTTTCCAAGGACACGTAAGTTCATTAAAAAAAATACTACAGCAGAAATCACGTATTGACCCTCGTGGACTAATCATGGGTGACTTAAATACACACTCTTATCTGTAGTCTAGTGGTCATCCAGACAAAACGTTAGCAAATAAATACTGAAGCTAACTGATTTTGTAAATCAAACGTACCTAACAGATGTTCATAAAACATTTCCTCCCAAAATGAAACAATGTATCTTCTTCTCAGTACCTCATAGAATTTCCTTCAAAATTGACCACATATGTGAACACAAAATATGTCTCAACAGATTCAAGAAAATTGAAATAACACCCTGCATTCTATCTGGATTCATTATGGATTAAATCTACCTATCAACAATTGCGGACAACAGCAAACAGCTTACAAACTCACGAAAAATGAACAAGTCACTACTGGATGAAAAAACTTCAAGACAGAAATTAAAAACTTTCTAGAATTGAAAGACAATGAAAACACAACCTACTAACTTATTCAACACAATGAAGATGGTTATAAGAGGCAAGTTCATAGCACAAAATGCCTACATACAAAAAATGGAGATAGTTAATATTACTAACTTAACTACAAATTTGAAAGCTCTAGAACAAAGGAAAAAAGAAATCACATCCAAAAGAAATATTCGAACTCTTGCCCAAAACCTATGAAATAGAAACAAGCAAACAAAAAAGTACAAAATTCAAGGAAACAAAGTTAGTTCTATGAGAAATTCAGCAATATTGAAAAGCCATTAGCCAAAGTAATTAAAAGGTACAGAGAGAAAATACAAAAATAGACAAAATTGGAAACAAAAAGGGTAACCTAACAACACTGAGAAAATCCAGGAAACTTTAAAAACTTTAAAAACCTATAATCCAAAAAACTGTAAAATCTAATATATA
>NW_026068158.1:164076-212304 GCF_014885135.2 Alexandromys fortis | reverse complement strand
TTAAATCAAAATCAAATAAGCAATTTAGATATACCTATAACCCCCTAGTGGCACAGAAGTAATCATTAAAAGTCTCCCACCCAAAAGAAAATCCTAAGGCTAGACAGTTTTAGAGCAGAATTCTATGAGACTTTCAAAGAGTATCAATATTCACCAAATTATTCCACAAAATAAAACAAAGGAACACTGCTCCATTAGCTTTAAAATGCCAGTTACCCTGATATCTAAGCTACATAATGACTCAAAGAAGAAAGAGAATTACAGACCAATTTTCTTTATGAATATAGATGCAAAATTTCTCAATAAAATACCTGCAAACAAAATGCAAGAACAGATCAAAAAGATCATCCAGCATGATGCAGGGATAGCTCAATACACAAAAAATCAATAACTATAATCCACCAAAAAAAACAAACTGAAAAAAAAAAAAAAAAAAAAAAAAAGGATCATCTCATTAGATGCTGAAAAGTTTTTTGGAAAAATCCAACACCCCTTCATGGTAAAAGACCTGTAGAGATAAGGATATAAGGGACAAACCTCAACATTATAAATGCAATCCCATAGTCATCATCAGCTTAAATAAAGGGAAACTCAAAGCAAATCCACCACAGCTAGGAACATGGCAAGGCTGTCCTCTCTCTTCATACCTATTCAATATAGTACTTAAAGTTCTAGTTGGAGCAGTCTGAAAATTGGAAAAGAAAAAGTCAGAGTGTTTTTATTCTTAGATAATAGGATAGTATACAGTACATAAATTACTCTAAAGTTCCAGCCAGGAAATTCCTACAGCTGATAAACTCTTTTAGCAAAGTAGCTAAACATAAAAATTAACTCATAAAAATCTTTAGACCTCAAATATACAGCAAACATACAAGTGACAAAGAACTAGAGAATCAACATCTTTCATAATAGCTCCATATAATGTAAAATATCTTTCAATAACTCTAACCAAGTCAATGAAAGACTTTTGTGTGATAAAAACTTCACAACACTGAAGAAAGATAGTGAAGAAGATATCAGAAGATGGAAAGACTATTGTTTGTTGGTGGTGTTCTACTTTTAACCTCGTATCTTCATTGACATCAATTAGAATGTATCACAGAGCCACCCCTATTAAAGACTCTATTCTAAGTTCCAATTTGATGTTGCACTTTTGAATGTACTGTGTCCATAGTACCTATTACTGCAAGGTACCTAAATATATGTCTGGAATGAATTATTGAGTTTTCTCTTCTTAAGAACAATGCCAAAGAATGAAAACTGTATACACAATAAGAAAATAACATAATCCCTCCCATGTTTTGTCATTATAAAACCTGTTTCCTGTATGCATTATGTCATTTGGGCCTCCCAAGGGCCTCTCCTTCCAGAGAAAGGTATTTCATAGGTTCTTAGAACTCCATACCCTTATGTAAAGTCTCAGTAACAAAAAAATGTTCAGAGACTTCTGATTCTGTGTCAACTGTTCCTCATACTATAGCATGCTGCAATCTGGACTCTATCAGAGCATGCAATTAATTTTCTGATGTCTTACAATTGTACCTTTAATTGATCATTAAATCTTACAGCTTCAGGATTGTGAGAATTTAATGGATAACTTCCTGGGAGAGAGTTGCTGGATGTTTTTCTCAGTGTTGTTGCTTAAATAATGAGAGATGAAAATAAAATTTACCAAGACATGGCATGAGCCTAAACAAAAGTAGTGACATATGCCTCTATTTACTCTTGTTTATTTTCCCCAACAAGAACTTCTCGAATGTGTGGATTTGAAGATACGCAACTTGCCCATTCAGTGGTACCAAATGATTCAGGCAACGTTAAATAAATCATATGCATAGCAGAGTATCTTCTTGACAGAAGCTTCTCCATAAAAATAGGTCATATGTAGTATGCCTATTGGAAATAAAAAAAAAAGCAGCATGTAAAAGACAACAGCAGAGAAAGATCCTGAAATTCTTAAAATATTTCTGCATTTTTATTTCCTTAAGTGTACAGTCATGCATCATATTTATCTTGCTTTTACAGAAATGTACTTTCTTTCCAAAACTGCTTGCATGGGAACAGATGCTCTGCAATGAGCAAATATTAAGAAAATATTGAATTGAAAGTGACAAGTGCCTTCAGTCAAAAGTCTAAAGGGAATTGTCATCTTGAAATCACACATAGCAGAAGGAGCCAAGCAAAGAATGAAATGGCCAAATGCCAGTGCAGTGTTAACACAAAAATTAAGATCAGGGGTTGTGTTAGGGCAATGTAATTGAAGCAGAGAGGATCTGTCTTTCAATTTGAATTAAAATCTATTCAAAAAGAGAGTACATGTTGGAATATTCCCAATTGGATTAGGAGAAATTAGACAGCTGAATCGGCAGCATAACTAAATATTTATTGGAATGATGGAGATTTAATGAGCAAGATAAAGATAAGTGATCTGATCACTCTAAGAGTTTACAAACAAGAATTGACGGCATTGATTTAGGGAAAGAAATCATCAAAAACATAATATTAGTGGAGGGACATTATGCGAGAGAAATCTGAGTTTTGATGATGCTCTTATGAGTCTTAGAATCTACAGAATAAAATAGCAATATTGAAATCGGCAGTTGACACCAGTGATGCCACTGACTGGTAGATTGGTTGGTTGGTTGGTTGGTTGGTTGGTTGGTTGGTTGGTTGATTGACTGATGACAGCATCTTTTGTAACCAAGGCTGATCTCCATCTCACTTTACAGCCAAGGACCTTAAACATTTGGTCTTCTTGTCTCCACTTTTCAAGTGCTGGGATAGTAGCCATATGCCACTACACCTGATTTATGTAGTGCTGGGAGTCATACTCAGTGCTTTCTGTATGCAAGGCAAGCATTCTAGAAACTAAGCTACATCTCTATAGCCTGTGGTGCCATTGCAATACTGATAAATAATATGCCAAGAGCTCATGGTTTCTCTCTTCAATCCTCAGCATTATAGAAAATTGTTGTCTCTACTTTCACACTGAAGACCTTGAGCCTTAGAGACAATACCTGCATTGATCTCTCAGATAGTGATAGGTTACTTATGTAAAAAAAGATCTCTTTTCAAAGTCTGGAGTCTATTCCTCTGCATCTGTGAATCTGAAAACGTAAAGTCTAGTAGATTAAAAGAATGAAAGTATTAATGCTAACCATAACTAAAACATTGACTATATAGGAAGCGTCAAACAGGAGACAATATGTTGATTATATGACAAAACACAAATTGCCAGCACATGTCTTAATGAAAGTGACAATTTCAAGTTTTTGTAAAGGAAATTGCCATCTACATTTGACCTGTTTTAACTGCCATTGTGCAGAGACATCAAATGTGATCTCAAGTTACACCATGTAAGTCATGAAGTAAAATTTCAGCATTAATCTTTCTGAATGCCAAATACCACTAAATATGTCTTAATGCAATCAGTTAGTACTTAAACAGTAAATAGAGCTACTCAGATAACTGTAATTAGTGGATTATTATTTTCTTATGGTTTGTAAATTTCCATTTTATTTAGTCAATGATAAAAACCACAAATTTCAACACAAGGAAGGCTTGATTTTCACAGGTGTCCTTCTCATACAGTGTTAATATGTTGTACCCTATCAATTAAAAAGCATATAAAGAATAGTGTGTGATTGTGCACATCTTTTGGTGCCAGGGCCCTAGCGGTCAGGGGTAGGCAGATCTCTGAGTTGAAGTCCAGTTTGTTCTACAGAGAAAGTTCCAGAACAGACAGGGATACCCTCTCTCAAAAAAGAAAAGCATATAGAGTTATTTGGTAAATACAAAGATACAGTAGAAATTTTTGTGAATTCATGCAAACAAATTCTATTCATCAGTGAAAAAATGTGCATGAAATACCAATCAATTTTCACCAAGGAGAAATGAGGATAGACAAATATATTACAAGTACTACTGTGCACTGAAAAGAACATATTTCTTCTCTAATTTCTCTATGAAGGTGAAGAAAGGAGATCAAATCAGACTATTTCATTAATTAAGAAGTTGAGTCTTAGAGACACTATGTAGTTTTACTAAAAGTGGCTCAATGTTGTTCTGTTAGGGTGGAGATTGCGAAGAAGCAATGATCAGCTTCTTTAGTGTCCGCAGCCCTGAGCTCTGCAGTGCAGAGCTAACAGGGAAAGCTCTTAAACCCAGAGGCTTATTCCTCAAGGCCCTCAGAACTAGAAACCTATCGTTTGGGGTTTATGAAACTGGACTCAGATCTCTGTAGCTTTAGACACTCTGGTCAAAGGCTTCCAGCTTTGGGTTTTCAAAGCCAGAGGTATGCAACTCTAGGACCTGGGAAGTAGTCTACAGGTCTAAGTTTTTAAAAGCCAAGGATTTATAGCTCTGGGTGCTCAGGGCAAAGGTTTACTGCTCTGGGATTTTAGTGCCAGTGGTTGAGTACTCAGCAGCTATTGTTAAATCTTTCAGGTGTCAGGACTTTCTACTTCAATACTAATGGCTTTCTGGAACTTTCCAAGAAATTGTGGTCTGTAGCTGTACTAATTTTTTCAGTCTCTTGCCTAATGCAGCTCTTCCCTCTGCTTTCCTTTCCAGTATTCCCATAGCACTTCAGTGTCTGTCTCCTACTTCTCAAAATATCTTCCTGATTTGGAGCAAGCCAACAACTTAGAACCCCTGAACCCAGGGGTTTATAGCCTCAGGCAGTCTTCTTATATTGCTTTGTAAATGCTGCTGCTGATGGCTTAGAGTGGAAAGCATCTCATTAACCATTATTCTATGCAACCAGCTCTCCACCTGTGGTGAAGATCGCAGTAGGCAATAAAGGACCATTTGAGAGAAGTCCTAATTGGTGCTTAATGCTGCAGCATAAGGAGGTTAGTCCACAGGAGAAACTGGCCTTTACTGACCCACAGACAGTGTAATAAAACATGTACTGTCTAGATAGACTTAAAGGTACCAGTGCCACGATTGCAGACAGCTTCCAGTTCTGTTAGTCATAGCTTTGCCTGTATACATTCTGTAATCCCCCAGTCAAGGCTTTCCTCTGAGTTCTCAATGGAAAGAGTTCCTCACTCGCAGTAAGAATAGCTGCAAGATGAGCAGAACTCTCTGTAGCCAGCAGGGCAGAATCATCAGGAGGTGACTAGAATTTGTCATGATGGACATGAAGTCTTCTAGAGACAATACAGTTTCTGAAGCAGCTGTGACTAAAGTGGCGCTTCCTCAACACTCATGGGATCAGCAGGAAACTGTTCACAGTGGACTTTGCAGACAGAGTAAATTGTCCGTGGGAAAGTAAAAAAGTCAAAGCAAATAGTCTCACAGACTGCCATGACAGAAATCAAGCACATCTCTCTAAAAGGGACCAAACTGGATTGAGAGCTTCCTATCAAAGGGAGAAGGCCATAACCATCACAGAATAAGGTGAAAAAGGAAGGTGTTGTAGGGAGCCACTTGTTTATTGCTAGCCTCACAGATACCCGAAATAACCACACAGAAACTATATTAATCAAATCAGTGCATGGTCCATTAACTGCATCTTCTTATTGCCTAACTCTTACATCTTAATTTAATCTATTTCTATTAAACTGTGTATACCCACATAGCTGTGGCTTACCAGCAAGTTTCAACATCTGTCTCTGCCGGGAGCTACATGGCTTCTCCTTGACTCTGCCTTCTTTTCCCCAGCATTCAGTTTAGTTTTCTCTTCCTAACTCTGTTCGACCCTATCAAGCCAAGCCAGTTTCTTTATTAACCAACGGTATTCACAGCATAAAGAGGGGAATCCCACATCAGAAAGGAAAAAAGAAAAAGAAACAAAAACCCTTAAATGCTGATATGTTCATAACCTAATACCAAAATTAAACAAGAAATAATCTGCCCGCTGTGGATAGACTTTAACAGAATATAAAACAGGAGCAATGAGTCATTGTGGAGAGAGTTTGTTATGAAGCAGAAACCATTACAAATTGTGGCGAAAAATATTTAATTACTACTATTCAGTTGTTTCCTTTAACATAAAACAGATTTCTTGATGTCTTCTGGAAGTTTGGATAGATACTTTATCAAATATGAAAATAGCTACACACACTTGGTTAGAGTTTTTATTTTCTTGGTAGTTATTCTCCATCCTTTGAATCTAAGGTTTTGGGTGTCTTTTTAATAAGATGCTTATTTATAAAAGCAGATAACTGGATTGAGGATCTTTTTAGACTATTTTTATTACGTATATTTGAGAGCATGTGTATGCCAAGTGTATACAAACACTTGTGGAGGCCAGAAGAGAGCATTTGATCCTGTAGAAGTAGAGATATCACTGATTATACACTGTTCAACAAGGGAGCTACCAACCAAACTTGGGTCTTCTTCAGGAGCAGCAATTCCTCTTAATCACTGAGCTCTGTATTAGGTTTCTTAAACCTAGTCAGTTAGTCTATGAGTTTTAATTGGTAATATAGTGCATTTGCATTTAATTTGTTATTGAGATCAGTTTACTATTTTCTACAATTATGTTACTTCCTTATTAGTATTAAGAGTTTTCTTATTAACTGTATTGAATGTTATTCATTTGTTTTTGCCTGCCCTCACTTCTTCTAATGATATGTATGAATCCCTATACTTTCATGGATAACTGTGTTTTCTTTCTCTGTGTATATTATTCTTCTAAATATTTTCTGCAGTACTGCCTTCGTAGTTATGACTTGCCTAAATTTTGGGGCACTAGAATATTCTTATGGCTCTATCTATTTCAATGGATGATTTTGCTGAGTTTATCAAACTCACTTATTGAAATAGGCCATTCTTGTATTACTACACTTTAGGGTTTTCAATTACAGACTGGATGTTATATGATGCTTCTGTTTTTGTATATGATTTGGCAGTTTTACCTTACAGGTTTTAATATTGTCTATTTGGTTTACAACTTATTTTTAAATTCATTACACTATGTTAAATAAGATCATTTTTATGAAAGCAACACTATACTCTCAGCAAATTCCCATTTTGATTGTTTTCATTATGGCCCCTTCTGTTTGAATATTTGTTTCTTTCTCTAGGTTTAAGGAGTTTTTTGCTGTGACTTAATTAAATCAATTGTCTATCCCTTTAGACTTTACCTCAACTCATTCTTTTGACATGTATATTCATTGAGGTTTGGCCTCTCAGTTTCACCCTGAAGTTCTTGGAAGTTTTCATTATGTAATTTTGGTTTTTATTCTTAATATATATCTGCATACATTTGTCCTAATTCTGTTACTCATTTTTGAAAGTTTTATCCTGCTTGGTCTTGTCTTTGCTTTCCACTATGATTTTCATTTGAATGGTTGATTCTGTTTCAGTATTTATGTAAGATTCCTTTTCAGTGTCTCCATTTCCTTGCTCTATTTTTTTTTAGATTGTTTTTGTGTAGGTCTTGAACTGTCTTTCTTTAGTTTATCTACTGTTTCTGTGCCTTATATACTCACTGGTCATTTTTAATAATAAGAATCTGAAATCTTTCTCTGGCATTTCACTTATCCAATTAATATCAGTTTCTGATGAAGCATTGTATCTGGGGAGGTGTTATATAGATTGCTGTCTCATAATTTTTGCGGGTTTTTGTTTGTACTTTCCACACATGTTTGGATGTATGGGTCTTTCAAGATTTTTTCCCCACCCACTTCTTCCCAACTTTTATGTTTATTTTTTACACAGTAGACAATTGATAGTTGAGACTGTGAAGTTGTGTCAACTAATGGGAAGATTATTATCCAGATATTTTGCCATTTGTTCTTTCAATGCACATAGTGGAGAATCTACTAAACACCGATGGGGATGAGGCTAGCACATAAAAAAACGCACGAAATAACTGCTTTTGTGAATGCTGTCTACTCATAGGAAGGAAAGACCTATTCATGTTGCGAATTTTCTTGGAAGTTAAGGTATTACCTGAGTGGAGACTGTCTTGTTTCCTTCATTCAGTTTAGCTGAAGATTAAATGGGATTCTGTTAAGTACTTTGAAGTTCAAATCATTTAATTCTTCTCAACATGTTCAATATACAATTCAGAACTTGAAGTGTCTTATGCAGAGAGGTGTTTAAGGTCAGGAGTTAGCTCCAGAAAGCCAATTGAGTTCAGAGAAATTTATTCTAGGTAACAAGCTGTACTAGAAAATTATAGAAGATAATTTGTAAATTACACATCTCACTTTTCTGACTGAGAGAGTTTTAGTCAGGCTCTTACCTTCATTCTGAGGCACCACTTGCCATTCCCACTCCTATGACTTCTGTTCCTCCAATTCCAGAGCAACTTTTTTTCTTGAATGTAAACTCAAGGCAAATAATGTCTCTAGATATATCTAGTATATCATGCATTAAAGTTCTGAGAAGTCAAACTGGTTATATAAAAATTATCAGTAACTTTGCTTTTAAACAATGATCATTCTTTCATAGAAGATGCATAGTCCATGTGGATTCTTTACTAAAAATACCGTAAGTGCCATCTGACCAGCTTTCCACCCACCCCCACACCCCCATCCTTCTGTTAGAATGGCACCATTATAAATCTTCTCTAGAAGTTGTCTTCTCTTTGTAAGGTGTCTTTCTTTCAGCTTAATTATTTTCAACTAATGTTTGTAATTATCATCCTTTTTATATCTAATTTATATAAGTTAAATATATTTTTCTTTTAAAAAATTCATATTTCTCTGGTGCTATGATAGACAAATTATTTCCTTTCATTCTTGCAGACACATACTTTTCCTTTAAATAGATATATAATTACAGGGGAAATAGTGATTTTTAAAAATTAGCAGCTGAAAGGTATTATTTTAAAACTTAATTTTCAGAATAATTACTTAATGCTGTCATATTTTCTTGACCTGTATTTAAAAATAGCTTAGTGTCTTTACACTGAAAGCCTTTGGATTTAAAAAAAATTTAAGGTTTTCCCCCATGCTTTCCTGTTCACTAGGTAGGTAATTTCAGTCACAATGAGACTCAACTTCTCCATCCTCAAAGGTCAAGTTTTCATAAATATACAGAATGGTTACAAAAATTAAATGAAAGCAAAGTGCCAGAGAGTAAACAAAGCATACAGGTTAGAGGGAAGATAGCTTCACTGAGATGACATGTACTTTGAGCCTAATTATTCTTTCCCACAATCCACTGTTGTGTATTTAAATCTGTGAGACTCCTGTATGGCTTTGCCACACTTTGTGCTTGTTGCTCAGCTCGTGACCTCTCCAGGTTTTAAGAAATATTTACTCTGCCCATACATAAAGTGATTACACATTCCCATAAGAATTCACCCACTTTCTGCAGGCTAAAATTTTATTTTTTGTTTGAATCATCATAGTTTCTGAATGGTTTGTAAACCTTTTCAGACTCATAATCTGCATTGGAATGCTGAGAATCTTTTAAATTAAAAATAATAAAATATTTTCTTAAGATTTTTTATTCTAGAAAGAAATAATTTAAGTGTCAATGTCTAACACAAAATATTCTGATAAATTATGTTATACTTATAAAATTGTCAACACTCTAATTCACAGTGCCCTAGTACCAATATTTCTTGAAGTGTCCATCATGTCCCATGGTTCACTTATGTCACAATGTAGTCTATTCTCTTATTCCTACCTCACACACTTGGTTAATCTTACCCTCCAGTTCTGCAGTAGCCACAGGCTCAAAGGATGAATCAACTGAAAAGACACTCTCTTCAGGGCATATTAATTATAACTAGCAAGGTAAATTATGATAATTCATCCAAGCGGTACAAGAAAAAAGAATGTGTTATTCTTATGGTGTGAGTACTTCACAGACACAGATCTGTTTCCATATAAAATGAAGATAAAATGTATCCAAGAGAAACATAAATACTGGCCACAACTCAGCAAATTGACACTCATGGTGGATTACACAGAATTCACTCATTAAATATATAATCCAGGCACAATTCTACTTCCAAATCAACTATGCTCATTTTAATGATATCTTTATAATTTTACTATGTTAACCACTTAATATTCATTATTTTTTCTGAGCTTAATATTTTCTTAGTTCTAATCCTGGTGTCCTAGAAGAAATTAGAGGCCAATATCCTTCCAGTCACAAGAGAGTCGGGGCAGTAAACTCCTCGTGTGCCCCTGCCTTCTTCATTTGCTGAGATTTCAACTTGTGGCTCATGTAAAAAGAATCTAAGTGCCTGGTAAGCAGTGAGCACAATGTTTGCTGCCATCTAACACATCATAAAATGAGAGATTTTTCTCTTCACTTCTGCCCCAACACTAGCAAAACAGACTAACAAGTTGATGGGAGAATAAGCCCACTACTGTCCGCGACACTGTTGAACAAACATAGTACTACAGATAAAGCTGACATTTAAGTGAATTGGTTCACCAACTCTGAGTGCACTGTAAGGGAATGTTCTCCTAGCTCAGAGTACAGCTAGAAGCAATTATCATATGCACAAGAGGACAGGAGGTAGCGACAGAAAACATTGTAAATGTTATTGATAGTTGAAAAACTCTGTTAGTCCAAAAGTAGGTTCAACTATTAACTGGAACACCAAATGATATAATTAAAGGTTTTCCTCATTGATTTTATGCAGCTAGATGGTTCTCAGAATAAATATACCATATACCAAAGTTAACTCTATGTCATATATTATAAAGGGGGTCTTAATAATAATTATTACTTTCTCGGGTCAGTGTGCATCGAAAGTGACTATTCATGATTTACATTATAATTTATAATTTAAAAATTAACAACTTAAGATACAGAATAAAATTTGCATAAATATAATATGAATATCTAGGCTATGTAAAGTTAACTTCAGAAGGGACATTCACAATTCAGAAAGTTTTTGGGGTTTCAGTAACAATCTTAAACCTGTTTGCTGTCATCATTTTTGCATTCATTTTGTTATTAGAATGGCTCCCCTGAACTAGTAAATATTTTAAAATTCAGCTTAGTGCTCACATTTGTACGTGTCATCTATTCATTCCCCACTTGATAGCAAATCATTCAAGTGAAAATACATCACCAAAAATTCTGAGCAATCTGAATGCAAATTAAATCAATACAATAACTCAGAAGAATTTGCCCTTGGAAATAATTCAAGTTCAGGCAACTGTTAGGGTCTTTATTTTAATCTAGCTAATCCAAAGTAGCATAGATGTACTTAAGTCATCCACTGGAAACTCCATTATCAAGTATAGAAAAGCCTAGAGCAGAAAGACTCATTTTTATTACATTTATTCATGGTGGGGGTCTGATTGCATGCCTGCCACATTGTATGTATAGAAGTTAGATGACACCTTGCGGGTTTTGGCCCTTTCTTTCCAACAAATGGATTCCAGGGCTCAAACTCAGGTCACCACACAGTTAGTGGCAGAGTGTCTTTACCTACTGATCAATCTCTCTGTTCTTAGTGCAAAAAAAAAAAATGTTTAGACAAAAGGTGAATGAATTCAGAATTAGATGTCACTTCTAATTTGAGACCAATCTAAATGATCCATCATGTCACATGAAAATCAAAAGTCCTAGTGATATAAATAAATACAAAATGCTATAATCTGTGGCCATTTCTTAGTCACTTACCAACCATTGATTGAGAATGATTAAACTTTTAAAAATTATGTGTTATAGCTATAAAATATTTTTAGAACTCATAATGAATTATTCATAATCAGCCTTGATATGAGCCTTGATATGAGGCAAATTATGCCTCGTCTAATTGGATCTTGCTATGACATATTCAGTTGATGTTCCTGGGAGGCCTATTCTTTTCTGAACTGAAACAGGGGAAGAATAGATTTGGGGAAAAGGGATGGTATAGGGAAAAATTAGGAGGGAGGAGAAACTGTGGCCTGGATATATTATATGAGAGAAAAATACATTTTAAAAAGTAATACAATACTTTTACTGCTGAGTAGTACTCTAATATGTATATATTCCATACTTTCTTCATCCATTCTTCCATTGAAAGGCATCTAGGTTGTTTCCAGGTTCTGGCTATTACAAACAATGCTGCTATGAACAGAGTTGAACATATACTTTTGTTGTATGATAGGGCATCTCTTGTGCATGCAAATGGACAGAAATAGAAAACACTATCCTGAGTGAGGTAAGTCAGACCCAAAAAGAGGAACATGGGATGATTTCACTCATAATTGGTTTCTAGCCATAAATAAAGGACATTGAGCCTATAATTTGTGATCCTAGAGAAGCTAAAAAAAGAAGGTGAACCCAAAGAAAAACATATAGTCATCCTCTTGGATATTAACCTTCATCAGACAATGAAAGGAGACAGAGACAGAGACCCACATTGGAGCACCGGACTGAAACACCAAGATCCACATCAGGAGCAGAAGGAGAGAGAGCACGAGCAAGGAACTCAGGACCACGAGGGGTGCACCCACACACTAAGACAATGGGGATGTTCTATCAGGAACTCACCAAGGCCAGCTGGAGTGGGTCTGAAAAAGCATGGGATAAAACCAGACTCGCTGTACATAGCGGACAATGAGGACTGCTGAGAAGTCAAGAACAATGGCACTGGGTTTTGATCCTACTGCATGTACTGGCTTTGTGGGAAACTCAAAACATTTGTCAGTCTTTCTTATTGCTAGTTGGAAAAAAATGGGTATTGAGCCTGCACAATCAAAACTCTTTATTTGATTTGTCTTGCTTTTTATTTTTATTTTTTTCATAGATAGGATTTCTCTGTGTAGCCCGGCTGAAATCAAAACTGTTTTGTGTAGTGAGCCCATAACATAAGACTGCTGGTAATAAAGTTTCATAAAATTGTAATGGGATTTACCAATTTCTAACTGCACTATCTGTAAGGGAGTCATGAAAATTGGCCAGTTCCTACTTTACCCAGATGCTCCCACATTTCTAAAAATCACTTCTCCTTCACTGGACCCTGGGCTTTGGAGTAAGTCCATCAGGAATTTTGCAATGCCTCCAGAAGTTCCTTTATTGTATAAGATTGTTTTGGCTATCCTGGATTTTTTGTTTTTCTATATAAAATTGATTATTGTTCTCAAGGTCTGTGAAGAATTTTGTTAAGATTTTAATGGTGATTTCGATGAATTTATAGATTGCCTTTGGTAGAATTGCCATTTTTACTATGTTGATCCTACCCATCCAAGAGCATGGAAGTTCTTTCCATTTTTTTGGTGTCCTCTTCAATTTCTTTCTTCAATGCCTTAAAGTTCTTGTCAAAAAGATATTTACTTCCTTGATTAGAGTTACCCCAAGATATTTTATGCTATTTGTGGCTATCATAAAAGGTGAAATTTCTCTGAATTCCATCTCTGATTCTCTGTCCTTTGTGTATAGGAGGGCTACTGATTTTTTTGAGTTGATCTTGTAACCTGCCACTTCACTGAAGCTATATATCAGTTGTATGAGTTCTTTGGTAGAGGTTTGGGGGTCACTAATGTATACTAAAGGAACTTCTGGAGGCATTACCATCCCTGACTTTAAACTCTATTACAGAGCTACAGTAATGAAAACAGCTTGCTACTGGCATAAAAACAGAGAAGTTGACCAATGGAATCGAATAGATATAAACCCACAAACCTATGAACACCTGATTTTCAACAAAGGAGCTAAAAGTATACAATGGAAGAAAGAAAGCATCTTCAACAAATGGTGCTGGCATAACTGAATGTCAACCTGTAGAAGAATGAAAATAGATCCATATCTATCACCATGCACAAAACTCAAGTCCAAATGGATTAAAGACGTCAATATCAATCTGAACACACTGAACCTGACAGAAGAGAAAGTGGGAAGTACTCTACAACATATGGGCACAGGAGACCACTTCCTACATATAACCCCAGTAGCACAGACTATAAGGGCAACATTGAATAAATGAGACCTCCTAAAACTGAGAAGCTTCTGTAAAGCAAAGGACACTGTCATTAAGACAAAAAAAGCAACCTATTGATTGGGAGAAGATCTTTACCAACCCAGCAACAGACAAAGGTCTGATCTCCAAAATATATAATGAACTCAAGAAACTAGATTTTAAAATCCTAATTAACCCACTTAAAAAATGGGGCACTGACATGAAGAGAATTCTCAATTGAAGAAGTTCAAATGGCCAAAAGACACTTAAGGTCATACTCAACCTTAGAGATCATGGAAATGAAATCAAAACAACTTTGAGATACCATCTTACACCTGTCAGAATTGCTAAAATCAAAAACACCAATGATATCCTCTGCTAGAAAGGATGTGGAGTAAGGGGAACACTCATCCATTGCTGGTGGGAATGCAAACTTGTGCAACCACTTTGGAAATCAGTGTGGTGGTTTCTCAGGAAATTCGGGATCAACCTACCTCAGGATCGAGCAATACTACTCCTGGGAATATATATCCAAGAAATGCCCTATCATACTACAAAAGCATTTGTTCAGTTATATTCATAGCAGCATTATTTGTAATAGCCAGAACCTGGAAACAACCTAGATGCCCTTCAGTGGAAGAATGGATAAAGAGAGTGTGGAATATATATGCATTAGAGTACTACTCAGCGGTAAAAAGACAATGACATCTTGAATTTGCATGCAAATGGATGGAAATAGAAAACACTATCCTGAGTGAGGTAACACAGACCCAAAAAGATGAATATGGTATGTACTCACTCATTAGTGGATTCTAGCCATAAATAAAGGACATTGTGCCTATAATTCATGATCCTAGAGAAGCTAAATAGGAAGGTGAACCGAAAGAAAAACATGTAGTTATGCTCCTGGATATTGGAAATAGACAATATTTCCAGGCAAAAATTGGGAGCTTGGGGATGAGGGTGGGGTGCTGTAAGGGGAGATGGGAAGAGAGAAGTGAGAAGGGGAGGATGGGGTGAGCTTGGGGGAATGGGACAGTTGGGGTGGAGGAAGAGTGAATATGGTAGCAAGGAAGTATATATCTTAATTAAGGGAGCCATTTTAGGTTTGGCAAGAGACTTGACTCTAGTGGGGTTCCCAGGTGTCCAAGGAGATGTCCCCAGCTCGTTCCTTGAGCAGCTGAGGAGAGGGCACCTGAACTGGCCTTATCCTATAGCCACACTGAAGAATATCTTGCATATCACCATAGAACCTTCATCTGGTAATGGATGGAGATAAAGACAGAGACCCACACTGGAGCACTGGACTGAGCTCCCAAGGTCCAAATGAGGAGCAGAAGGAGGGAGAACATGAGCAAGGAAGTCAGGAGTGCGAGGGGTGTGCCCACTCACTGTGAAGGTGGGGCTGATCTAATGGGAACTCACCAAGGCCAGCTGGACTGGGACTAATGGAGCATGTGATGAATCTGGACTTTCTGAACATGGCTGACAAGGAGGGCTGACTGAGAAGCCAAGGACAATGGCACTGGGTTTTGATTCTACTGCATGTACTCGCTGTGTGGGAACCTAGTCTGTTTGGATGCTCAGCTTACTAGACCTGGATGGAGGGGGAAGGACCTTGGACTTCTCACAGTGCAGGGAACCATGACTGCTCTTTGGACTGGAGAAGGAGGGGGAGGGAGAATGAAAGGAGGGGGAGGGAAATGGGTGAAGGGGAGGAGGTGAAAATTTGTAATAACAATAATAATAGAACACAAAACAACTAGCACACCTTCAGAGGTACAAGCGGCCCTACCTTTAAAGTAATGGTTAACTGAGAAACCAAGATGCGTTAAAAATTACCTTTAGCAGGAGAGAAACCACAGGCTTTAGAAGAGCTGGTAAAGGAGCAAATAGATGTTTACCAAACTGAAGAATCAACCAGCCCTTGAAATTCTCCTGTATTTGTTGTCACTTACAGTGTGTATAACATCTTTCTGGGCCCTTCTGTATTTTAAAAACTCAGATGTGATTCTAGTTCTGCTTTTATATGTTTCTCAAGGTTTTTTTTTTTCACACTTGAAATTTTTAATATTCTTTCTTTGTGCTGAAAGCTTATTGTTTTGATTATTATGTGCCAAGGGGACTTTCTTTTCTGGAATTGTCTATTTGTTATTCTGTATGTCTCTTTATTTTATTTAAGTTAGGAAAATTTTCTTCTGTGATCTTTTTGAAAATATTTTCTATGTCCTTGATCCGGATTTCTTGTCCTTTCTTTATTCTTATTACTCATAAATTTGCTATCTTCATGGTGTCCCAACTTTCCTTGATGTTCTGTGCTTGGATTTTGTTTTGTTTTTGTATTCTAGATTTATCACTTTGTTTGAGTTATATGTCCATTTCTTCTATATTGTCTTCAAGGCCTGAGATTCTCTTTTGTATTCACTTCGTATGACTTGCCTCACAGGTTACTGTTCAAGTTTCTAAATTTTTCATTTACAGATTCCCCTTAATTTGGCTTTTCTTCATTGTTTGCAGTTCCACATTCCAGTCTCATCTGTTTTATTCATTTCCTTCCACTGTTTTTGTAGATTCCCTTATGAGATTTATTAATTTCTTCTGTAGGATCTCTATCATATTAATAAAGGCTATTTTCAAGTCTTTATTGTGTGCTTCAGCTATATGTCAATTATCTGATTTTACTGTGGTAGGTTCCCTTGACTCTAGTGGACATGTATTGTTATCAATTATGCTTTTATGATGGCATCTAGGCATCAGAGTTTCTAGGTACTTGTAGCTGGTCTTAGCTTTGTTGGGTAAGTGCTTGATTCTTGGTTTGTTACCCTTTTCTGGTTCTTAGGAGGGTGTGGTGACTGTGCTCTATTTGGTGCAAAATTTTTCTGTGGGCTCTCTGCTCCTCCCTGTTCTAGAGACAGCCGCTTCTTTTCGTGCAGTGCCAGCCTCGTTCCAGAGACACGATGGTGAAGGTCGGAGTGAACAGATTTGGCCGTATTGGACGCCTGGTTACCAGGGCTGCCTTCACTTCTGGCAAAGTGGATGTTGTTGCCATCAATGACCCTTTCATTTACCTCAACTACATGGTCTACTTGTTCCAGTATGACTCCTCCCATGGTAAGTTCAAAGGCACAGTTAAGGCTGAGAATGGGAAGCTTGTCATCAACGGGAAGGCCATCACCATCTTCCAGGAGCGAGATCCCGCCAACATCAAATGGGGGGATGCCAGCACCAAGTATAATGTGGAGTCAACTGGTATCTTCACCACCATGGAGAAGGCTGGGGCCCACTTGAAGGGTGGGGCCAAAAGGGTCATCATCTCCGCCCCTTCTGCCGATGCCCCCATGTTTGTGATGGGTGTGAACCATGACAAGTATGACAATTCCCTCAAGATTGTCAGCAACGCTTTCTGAACCACCAACTTCTTAGCCCCCTTGGCCAAGGTCATCCATGACAACAACTTTGGCATCGTGGAAAGACTCATGACCACAGTCCATGCCATCACGGCCACCCAGAAGACTGTGGATGGCCCCTCTGGGAAGCTGTGGCGAGATGGCCGTGGCGCTGCACAGAACATCATCCCTGCGTCCACTGGTGCTGCCAAGGCTGTGGGCAAAGTCATCCCAGAGCTGAACGGGAAGCTCACAGGCATGGCCTTCCGCATTCCTACCTCCAATATGTCTGTTGTGGATCTGACATGCCGCCTGGAGAAAGCTGCCAAGTATGACTACATCAAGAAGGTGGTGAAGCAGGCATCCGCGGGCCCACTAAAGGGCATCCTGGGCTACACTGAGGACCAGGTTGTCTCCTGTGACTTTAACAGTGACTCCGACTCTTCCACCTTCGATGCTGGGGCTGGCATTGCTCTCAATGACAACTTTGTAAAGCTCATATCCTGGTACAACAATGAATTCGGCTACAGCAACAGAGTGGTGGACCTCATTGCCTACATGGCCTCCAAGGAGTAAGAAGCCTGCCCTGGACCACCCATCCCAGCAAGGACACAGCCAGAGAGAAGCCCTCAGCTACTGAGCAGTCCCTGTCCTAACCAACCCTTGACAGTGAGCATCTCCCTCACAGTTTCCATCCCAGACCCCCAGAATAGCAGGAGGGGGCTTAGGGAGCCCCACTCTCTTGAATATCATCAATAAAGTTCATTGCACTCCTCAAAAAAATGTTTTCTGTGATCCTACTCCATGTGGCCACTTGTGGGTTCCAGGAAAAAGTATTTCTAGATTTTGGGGGCTGACACTAAAGAATGGGGATGGGCAGGAGGGTGGTGGCTGAGGAGCTCACAGGAGAGAAGAAAACAGGGTTTTCTAAAAGAATTTGCTTAGTCTCCTGGGAATAGTGGCAAAGTCTGAGGAGAGGTATACACAAACCAGAGGTGTTCTATACATAGCTGTGAATGAGACTGGGGGATTGAATATGGAAGAAAGGAAAGAGAGTGAAGTCATGAAGCTTACTTTCCTGCTTTGAGATACTACTTGATGGTGTTGGGTGATGAGATAACAAAGTGTGTTGGGATAATGGATGCAGAAAGATCTGTGTGATCTTCTGGAGATGGGCCTATGGAGGAGGCCATACCAGGTGTCAGCTACAGAACTGGGACTGACTAGAGTATTGGGTTTGCAGGGAAGAAGAGAGAGGTGAAGATCTGCAGACAGCCTACCTGCTTTCTTGGCCAGAGTAAAGATCTACTCTGCTACAGGACTAGTCATGAGACTGGGAACATGGAATTTGAGGAGAGGAAATAGTGGTGAAGACCTGCAGATAGTCTACCATCTTCCCCGGCTGGAGTACCAGTACCAAATTTTCCTACTGTTCAATTAATATATGTTGGGACATATACAAAGTAAATATTAACTGATGTTGATTTTATGTTACAGAAAACAAATTAATTTGTAAATGAAAATAGCAAAAAGTCTATGGAATTTTGGCTGAGAACTGTTGACTCCTTTTGTACCTGGGTAAAGCTTGCTTTATTTCTAAAATTTAATTAGCTAACGATGAATAATAAGAGGTTTTTTTGGAATGTGAGATTTCACTTCTATAACTTATAAGCAAACATCCATTGACCTTTTTGTCAACTATATGTCAACTATGCAAACCAATAGCTCCAGGGAAATGAAATATGTCTTATTAGATGACATTTGATGTTTGTGTATAAACAAAAGCTTTCCAGTGAAACAACATATTCAATGATGTTTCCTCAATGTTGTGTTTTCAAAGCATACATAATCATAATTCTGTAGATGTCTTTTCTTCAGAAATGAGTCCACAAGTCATCCATCACACAGAATGACCTTTGTAGGTTTTTCAACATGCTCATTCTAAATATAATATTTTCCCCTTAGAGATCTCATATAAGTGGTTCACCAGGAGGTGTTGAAGAGGGAAAGTGAAATCAGTTTATCCATTTGTCTCAGATACAGCACACATTCTTGGAGGTAACTGACCTAAACCCAAGATTGTCTCAAGACTGAAAAGAAAGGTGAGCCATAGATAATTCCTAAAATTTCCTTCATATGTCACACCTTAGTCACAGTTGTCATCACACACTATTTCATAAAGAAAAAGTTCATATTACAGTGACTTCTTCAGTGTGCCTCTTGGTGCTCTGTAATGTACAAAAATACCATCAAAGGTTACCTTGAAAAATATGTATGTTAAGTTTATCCCAACAGAAGTTTTTCCAGTCAAATATCTCCCTAAATTTCAGATAGTTGTTAGGCTCTAAAGCATAAAAAGTGTGGTTGCTCTTTGCTCATTCATACTGAAAGTCAATTCTGGCTGAGAGTCAGTTCGCCATTGCCATAACAAAACATCTGAGGTCATCAACTTACAAGAAGGACATAATGAGTTGGGGTAGTGGTTTTAATGGTTATAGACCCTACTCACATGGATGCACTTTTTAAGCTAATGATAGGGCCTGTGAGATGGAGCTAATTCAGTTCCTCCTCCTCTTATGGCAGAAAGGAAGCAAAGACAATATTCAAGGAGGTATTGGAATGTTCTACTATATGTCTCAAAGATATGCTGCTATTGGCAGTACAGGATGACAAGAAAACTTGGCTATTGTAGGCCCTTGAGATATATTTAGGGCTCTGTGATAATTACTGGCTTTCCTCTTATATCTAGATATAAAACATCACAACACCTGTAAAAACAAGTTTGAAGGATCAGAAGAAAATACTTTTGAGCTTTTAGTGGTAACTTCCAAATGGCCCCAAAGGAGTGTATCTCAGAAATTATTTCCAGAAGTGGTTTTCCTTAGGTCATGTCTAGTAAAACAACAGGTCTGTGAGCAGGACTTGGGAACAAGAGGAGGACTCCACGATTCCTCATTAAGCTATGTTTCCATTTAAAACCTGTCAACCAAGTTCCATTTTCAACACTCAGCTAAAAGATGAATGTAGCCTTTCTGCTGTTCTCTCTCACCTTTTCCAAGGTGACTCATTAATTTGGGGGCTGAAAAAAACATTGCGTCGCAATTTCTAATGGGACAGATTTGTACATGAGTGATGTGAGGGAAAAATACTTTCAAAGACACAAGTTTGTGAAGGCAGAAAAGTCAGAAAGTAAGCAGGAGAAACTGGAGAAATCTCACCTGTCCCAGGAGTGCTGAGATTCCAGATGTTGTCTGTGTTACTCCAAGATAGCCAGATCTGTGACTGGCAGATAAACAAAATGTAGACATTGTTACACATTACACTATGTCACCTATTATTGGCTCATCACTAATAATTATTTTTCATCTTAGTGAGGTATCTCTAAGATGTTCATTCATCCCCTCTTGTTTATAACATATCATTCTACCCTTTCTAGATTACTTTTGAATAGAGATTATATTTGATGGAAGTGGGTCATCTGTCCATCTGTTGCTTTTATTGGTTAATTAATAAAGAAACTGCTTGGCCTTTAATAGGACAGCAGCTTAGATAGGCAGAGTAGTCAGAACTGAATGCTGGGAGAAAGAAGGCAGTGAGGCAGTCACCATGATTCTCCTCTTTGACACAGACTCAGGTTAAGATCTTTCCTGGTAAGCTACCACTTTGTGGTGCTACACAGATTATTAGAAATGGGTTAATCAATATGTGAGAATTAACCAGTAAGAGGCTAGAGCTAATGGGCCAAGCAGTGTTTAAAAAATACAATTTGTGTGTTGTTATTTCGGGTAAAGCTAGCCGTGCGGGCAGCTGAGCGCCAGGAACGCAGCCTGCCGCTCCTCCTACTACATATATTAAGTTATTGCCAATAATATGACCTAAACAAAGAGGCAGTAAAATTTTCATCAAGACAGTATCACGGGTTGTGTTGGACATGTTTGACATATAGGTTTCAAATATACTGATCTACATTAGGTGTAAAGCTAAAGGTTTTGTGGGGTTTTGTAATATTACACATTAACATGAGGGTCTGACTGGTGATTCCAGAGGCCATGTAACATCTGAGCACAGCAGCACATGCCTCAACACTTGCCACCTCAGCACTGGCAGGATGAGAGCAGAGATCAGCAGATCCATGGAACCTTGTAAACTAGCGAGCTGGGCTGTTGTGGTCAGAGTCAAGGCTAATGAGAGACCCTACACCCAAGGTTTTCTTCGGACCTTCAAATAGGTGCTTTGCACACATGAACCTACAACCAAATCCACCCAAACAAATACCATGCATTAGTATGCATGGATGTAATTTTGTGTGTGCAAATGCACACCCACACCCATACCCAAACACAAGAATAAATAAAAGAAATTATGATTGACGTATTGATGATGGCCTGATGGTCAGCTGCTATACATCTCCTGGCCTGAAGTCTGATGATAAACATTCCTGATATTTTCTCACACATCAGAGATATTGGAATAATTTCAGCCTTTTCTCTAGCAAGGGTATTATTTGTTACAAATTATTGTTAATTTAGAAAAATAATCTAAATTTAAAGCCTTTGTGATAGTAACTAGAGGATAGTTTAGGTTGCTGGTATGCTTTATTGAAACACATAATGAAATCACTTTTATATCCCATGTACTAATTTATTCATGAACTTTGTTATGAGAAATATTGCCTTATCAAATATAAATGTGTGATGCTAACTTCACAGGTCTTCTTAAAGCTTATAGGGAAAAATCTGTCAAATATTCAAGATAAATCCAATATGCTAGTATAAAATAAAACTTGTACCTTAACAGAAAACAGCAACAAATATGTTGTGCCTCACCACACTCTTCCAAAAAGACACATTTGTACCTCAATTGTGTTAGTAATAACCAATTCTGTCATATCAACACATGGTCAAAAACAGATAATTGCCCAGAGGTGGTAGCACACTCCTTTAATTCCAGCACTCAGGAGGCAGACAGATCTCTGAGTTCAAGCCCAGCCTGCCTGGTCTATAGTACTAGTGCCAAGACTGCCAAGTCTACACAGAGAAACACTATCTCAAAGAAAGAAAAACAAAATGAAACAAAAGACCAGATAATTCTCATGCTGGTGATTTATCAGGGATATGTAGGCAGAAATTGTGTTTTAGTTTCTCGGTTACTCAGACCCGAATAATGACACAGAAACTGTATTAATTACAACACTGTTTGGTCAAGGGCTGAGGCATGTTCCTAGTTAGCTCTCACATCTTAAACTAACCCATTTCTGTTAATCTGTGTATTACCACAAGGCTGTGTCTTACTGGTAGGATTCTGGCATACTTCTCCTGAGCAGCTACATGGTATCTGTCTGACTCTGCCTTCTTTCTCCCTGCATTCAGTTTAGCTTTCCTGCCTACCTATATTCTGCCCTGCCATAGGCCAAATCAGTTTCTTTATTAATCAATGATAATAAAACATATTCACAGTATAGAGAGAAGAATTTTACATCAGGGATAATTAGACCTTCCATTTCCCTTTATATTTTATTTTTCTGACCATAAGGAAACCCATAAGTTAGCTTTTCGCATACTATATTTTAAACCAACCTTTTCTCCCTCTGCTGTCCAAAGGAACTGAGTACCTGGTACATGTCTTTGTCTGAGTCTAGCCTGGAAAGCTGGACTTCCTCATGAAATTTAATTGGAAGCTTTCCCTGCAGCAGGAAACCACTTCAGTCTCATGTGTTTCCTGTCTCCGGTGGTTTATATTTCTTTGCTTAGATTCAGATCACCATGAAAATACTTCTAATGGGACTAACGCTATGAGTTCTCTAGAATGTTTCCCTTTTGGTGCTAAATTCTTTTCAGTAAACTTTTGTGTTCTACAGCTGTATTCACAGGTAAGGCTAGAGTTCTGCCCCTCTTTACATTGCACTCTGTCAGCCTCTGCTCTGCACTGTTCACACCCCTGTAAACATCACACTCTGTCAGCTTCTGCTCTGCACTGTTCACACCCCTGTAAACATGACACTCTGTCAGCTTCTGCTCTGCACTATTCACACCTCTGTAAACATCACCACTCTACCAGCCTCAGCTCTGCACTGTTCACACCCCTCTAAACATCGCACTCTGTCAGCTACTGCTCTGTACTATTCTCACCCCTGTAAACATCGCACTCTGTCAGCTTCTGCTCTGTATTGTCCATACCACTGTAAACATCGTACCTGCCAGATTCTCCCTGCGCTGTTCATATCCTGTAAACATCACACTCTACCAGGCTCAGCTCTGCACTGTTCACACCCCTCTAAACATCGCACTCTGTCAGCTTCTGCTCTGTATTGTCCACACCGCTGTAAACATCGTACCTGCCAGATTCTCCCTGCGCTGTTCATATCCTGTAAAAATCACACTCCACCAGTTTCTGCTCTCTGTTGCTCACATCCACCCCATATAAACTTGACCTATTTGATGACTGGAATAACTGTTCTTAACCCAGCTTCTTGAACACCTGAAATAAATATGGAATTGCTTTACTATCACTTCTTATTGATTCTATCAGTTCTGTCTCTTCTGGGCTTCCTCACTTCATTGTCTGTCCCTTTCCACCTGAGATAAAGCCTTGCTGATGTCAGAGCATGAATTTTATACTATAGATGTTGAAATGCTTTTATTTAGTTTTAAAAAATCATTCAGATTAGTCATAGGGTTCAATTAATTTATAAACATGTATGTGTTTCATTAAAAAATCAAATATCCTCAAACATTAACACATTTAGTTGGTATGAATTCCTAATGAACACAAAGACTGGAGTGAATATAGGGGACTAGGAATGTCAAAATGTCTAGATTTTTAAGCTTAATTTGTTGGTTAAGAGAATAATATTATTTAGTAAAAAGCCACTATTAGCACAGGTACAAAGGGAATCATGAAACTGAGAAGCTTCTTCATGGCATAGGACATTATCATTTAGACAAATGGCAGCTTACAGAGTGGGAAAACATTTATCCAATAGAGGGATAGTAAATAAAATAAAGAACTCAAAAAAAAAAAAAACCAAAAAACTGGACACCAAGAAAACAAGTCAATCAAAAACTGGATACAGATCTAAACAGAGAGTTCTCAAGAGAGGAAGAAAACAAATATCTGATAAATATTTACATGTTCAATATCTTTAATCATTCTACTTTGAGATTTTAATCTATACATACCAGTCAGAATTGCCAAGGTCAACAAAGCAAATGACAGCTCATGCTGGCAAGGACATGGAATACGAGGAATGCTCATCCATTGGTATTTGTGGTACAAACTTGGATAGTCACAACGGAAATCAACTTAGATGTTCCTCAGGAAATTGGGAATATATCTACCTCAAGATCCAGCAAAATCCATTCTTGGGGCATATAACTAAAGGACAGTTCATCCTACTGCAGAGATACTTGCTGAATCATGTTAATTGCCATTGTATTCATAATAACCAAAAGTTGGAAACAATTTAGGCATCAATCAGTGGATGAATTGATAAAGAAATATGGTACATTTACACAGAGGAATATTACTTACTTGTTTTTAAAAAATCATGAAATTCAAAGATAAATAGATAGAAAAAGAAAAAAAAAACATCCTGAGTGAGGTAATTCAGACCCCAAAAGACAAAGGTGGTATGTATTTGCTTATATGACTATGTCTCTTAAGTCCTTGATAAGCAGCCTATAATCTGTATAACCACAGAGGTTAGGCATGGAATAAAAGACTAGGAAGAGAGGAGAAACTCACTGTAGAAAAGGGAAATATAATATATAATTATGTATTGGCACGAACTAGAGACAGGGAGAAGGAATGGGAGGATCAAATGGGGAGGGAGAATTGCAAGGTAGAAGAGGCAATATGAGGGACAGCTAAAATGAAGGGAAATTTTGATGGATATAGAGAAGCCCAATATAGTTGAAGCTCATTAAATATATACAAATATGAAAGAAATATAAATTGGAATTATCAAATAATAGAGGAGATAAAGCCCCAACTAGACATCTCTAACTACCAAATGAAACCTTCAGTGCATGGAGTGGGTAACATTTAAATGAGTTGTTGGCCTAAGGGGCGCCATAGGAACTCTAGAACAGACAAGGGATTGCCAAGACTTTTGATTGCACTTTGAAGACTGATGGTAAAGCCCCATTGCTAAAGACAATACCTATGTAACTCACTGAACATGGAGAAGAAGGACTGGTGCCTCCCAGAGGAGAAAGATAAATGCCACCCCAGACACAAATACTACCATATACAATGGTGACATACCTGCAAGATATACTGGTGTAACAATGAGCCCAAAGAATCATGGGGTTAGCCAATCACTATCTAATTGGAATTAAGACCACTCCATGAAACAGAACCTGCTTTGGATGCCAGACACTGCTTTGGATGACCAAGAACCTGAGACTAGATTGCCATGGACCTAGGGTAATATCAAATACTACTGTTCTGCTAAAGCAAGAAGCAATAAAAATGACTCCTAACAAGATTCTGCTACACTCCTATACTCCAGATTGTTCAGCCATCATCAGAGAAGCTTCCTCCTGTGGTGACAGGAGGAATACAAAGAGCCACAACTGTACAATATGTAGAGAGTGAGAGACCTTGGAACACTCAGTACAAAATGGGATATGGTCACCATATCTCTCCTTTCTGGCTCAGGAAACTCTGTAGAAAAGGAGGTAGAAAGATCACAAGAGTCAGTGGGGATTCAGAGCACCAAATAAAACAATGCATTCTAGACACAATAGAAATGATGTACATATGAATCCATATGCACACGGCTTGCACAGGTCTAACCCAGATGGGGGTTCCATGCCTGAGAGGGGAAGTTATCACGAGTCCCCATCACCAACACAGAAGCTATCTCCAATTAATGACTGCTTGCAAAGAAAAAATGAGTTTTCTCAAATGAGTTACACTTGGTATACAAACCATGCTTGGGAAGGCTCCCAGTCCAGCAGTAGATGCCAAAGACAAAATTAACTTAGTGGCATGTTTGGAGGACATTTTGCTTGACAATTATTTGTGTGTTGAGTTGGTTGGTTTGTTTTGGTGGTAGTGGTAGTGGTGGATTTATTTCTGTTGTTGTTTTGTTTTCACTTTATAGATCTTTTGCTTATATATTATAACTTGTGGTTTTGTTTTTAAGAGTTTTCTCTGTGTGTAAATGTATGTGTCTCCATGTCTGTATGCATTTCTTGTCTTTTTAATAGACTTTCTCTTTTGTTTGTATGTTTGTTTTGTCTTATTATCAATTGCTTTTATTTTATCTTTATCATTGTTATTATCATTATTAATTTAATAGCTTGTTTATATTCTAATGAGAGAGAAAAAGAGAGTGTGAATTCGGATAAGCAGGAAAGTGGAAATTATCTGGGAGGAGTTACCAGAGGGGAAAGAATATATTGTAGGAAAATATCTGTTTTCAATAAAAAGATATAATGCAATAAAATGTAGTTGAATAAAAACTTAAAAATCAGTTTTCTTCTAGACTTGTTATCCTAACATACAGTGGCCTTTATTCCAAACATATTTTGTTCCACTACCAAGCTGGATCTATTAGCCTGTGGCTTGATGCACCATGCAATGCACAGATGGTTTCTTGAACCACCCATAGCCTTGTATGAAATACATAGATGTTCCACCTGTTTTTTCTGATTGTCCTTTACTTACTCTTCTGTAAGCAGTGTTCATTACTCATCTTGGCTCTGTAGATTTAGTTCTCTGTTGTAGTGATATTTCATTTATATTTTAAAAAACAAAGCATGCCTGAAGGTCAGAAAAGCAAAGCAGCCAGCTACTGGCTCTTACCTCTACCTCAGTCTGAAATGGTGATCCTGCCTCCAGGAATCTCAGACTAAGCCTGACTGGGAACTGTCTTCTCCCATCTTATATTCATCTTTAATGCTGGAATTAAAGACATGCACCACTACTTCCAAGTTTCTATGGCAAACTAGTATGGCTACTGGGATTAAAGGTTGTGTCTGTAAGGCTGACCAGGGCAATTGTTTTACTCTCTGATCTTCAGGCAAAAAAAAAAAAAAAAAAAAAAAAAAAAAAAAAATCGGAGGTAGAGATAAAAACCAGTGGCTGGATATTTTGTTTTTCTGGCCTTCAGGAAAGCTGAATTAATTAAAATACAAATGAAATATTACTACACTCTATTTTCTGGGCATTTTCAGGGCTGGTGTGCCTATATTGTCACCAAAGTTTTCTCTCAAGGGAAAAAATCATAGATTTGAAACTCTCTCCAGGGACTTTGTTTGGTAACTGTGACTCTCCCTCTGCTTCCTTTCTCTCAAGGGTCATTGATCTGCCTGTTGTTTGATTTACAAAAGTCATTTGTTGTGTTCATCCAAACTTCTTACTCATTCCTAGAGTATCAGTTTGTTCCTTTTCTCTAACTTGTGTTCAGTAACAAAGATCCCATCAAATATAAACATCTATGAGGGGTGGTTATTGGAAGCATCATGAAAAGACTGAATAACTTCCACCTAAATATATTCCCATGCCATCAGTCAGTCACTGGAGTTTAGGATGCTGATGACTACACCAAAGTCACCTGACACTTGCCAGGGCAGTGCAATTCATTACTCTTGTTCTGACTCAAAGATCCTCCTGATGCTTTTATTGTTAGATTTTGTTTATGGGATGTGATGGGTGAGGATTGTACTTCCTAGAATTTGAAAGCGAAAATGAATTATTTGATGAAGTAACAGATTTTAACTACTTTTATACAGTTTATAAAAAGCATTTTGTTCACAGACAGATGCTCCTCCTCTATTGACCGTCCAATCTGAGACATCATTATCACCCTCTCAGCCACTACTTGCCTTTCAGCTATATAATTTGAAAGCATATCCATTAGGCAACATTACATAATAGGTACCTCACATGAGACTTTAATTTGCTTATATGTTTTACTTCAAATTCATTTTCTGCATCTTTGAAGTTTATAACCATGAAAAAATTAGTGAAAAGCCAACAGTCAGATAGAACTTTCCCTGAGGCTAACCTTCTTCAGAAACAAAGAACCTACCACTTCCCACTTCTACCTCAAGTGTTCTTGAAGACTTTCAAGTGGGGGAATAAGTATCACTACTGTAAAAAGATTTTTACATGTTCAGGATAAAAAAAATTTACCTGATTTTTTGTGGGTATTCATTAGGTGGAAAGTATGATAGCATATTAAAGCTTAACATTAACAGAACATATCCAAGCTACGGAGAGAAAGAATGACATATCTCTATCAACACATATCAGTGAAAGAATGGGTACATCTATTCTCAGGAACCACTTCTCCCTGGAAGGGGAGTTTAGCCAAGAAAGAGCAGTAGGCCACAGTCCATCGCATTTCTGAGCCCCCTATGTTGAAAGGGAAGAACAAAGATAATAAAGAATTAGTTAGACCCTAGCCCTACACTGTTGTCCTGAAGCAAGAGAAGATGTTCATTTTCTTATTGCAGAAAGTGCCTGATGATGTCAATGTAAACCTGCTTCAAAAATGTGGTTAGCAAGCAGTCTGTTCTGCTACCATCTGTAGATTAAAATTATCCACAATCTAGTCATAAAATATATGTCAATACATTCTGACATAAGGAATTCAATGAATATGAAAGGATCATATTAAAAATTCCTTTTATAAAGAAAACTATAGCATTCATTTTCCAAGACAGCGAACTTACCCATGAAAGATATTGCACATAAATCACATGCCACAATGAAGAAAAGTATAAATTCATTTTCAAAGAGCATATACTTTCATTTTTTACTAAAGAACTGGGGAAAGTCATTTGGCAGCATGAATCAAGCTCTATTTTATCCTGTATGATTGTTTAGTTTGTCTTAATGCTCATTGAGTACCCACAACTCATTAGACATTGTGCTAAGGATAAGTTGAATAAGGTTTAGTCTCCCTTCCCATGAAGTTTATTCTCATTTCATTTCTGTTACCGTGACAAATAATTTTAGCTTAGAATTCCAGGTTACAGTCCACCATTGTAGAGCAGCCAAGGCAGAAACTTCAAGCAGCTGCTCACTTCACATCTGTAGTCCAGTGCAAAGGAAAAAGTTGGCTCACCTGCTTGCTTATGCTCAGGTACATTCCCCTGTGGTTACTCAGTTCCAGAGCCCTCTGCCTAGCTAACGGTGCAGTGGCCTGAAACATACCAAATTAATTGATTTGATTACAATTAAAATTCCACACACACAAAACCACAAGCCAACTCAATGTGAAGAGTTCCTTAATGAGACACTTTCCTATGGGATTCCAGGTTGTGTGCTGTGAACAATTACAGCTAACACCAAAAACTTATAATATCTTCCTCTTTTGTTTAAATAATTTAAATAATCTCAATTGCATTATTAATGCGTGATAAAATATCTGCTACAGTCACAACAGCAATGTTAGATCTTCTGTGAAGTTCAATTTCTATTGTTTATGCACCCTTACCCAATGCTACTTTTGACTAAGTTGACTTCATTGAGATTAGCCCCTGCCATCTTCTTATGCTGAAAGCAGTACCTCCAGACTGTCTCTGCCTCTACCTAGAATTAAAGAGAACTGCTTTTAACTTATATTATTTATTGTAACTGGAGCTTTTTTTTTTTTTTTTTTTTGTATCCCAACTGATCCCGCAGTTGCTTTTAAAATAACCACTCAGAGGCTTAATAATAATTACACATTGTTTAACCTATTAGCTTTGGCTTATTATTAACTATCTCTTACAACTTAAATTAACCCATTTCTATTAGTTTATATTTTACCATGAGACTCATGGCTTATTACCACACATCTTGCTTCTCCAGTGTCTGCCTTCGTATCCCTCAACCAACCTTCTTTCTCCGTGTATTCAGTTTGGCTTTTCTGCCTAGCTGTATTCTGCTCTGCCATAGCCAAAGTAGCTTTTTTATTAACCAATGACAATAAAAAATTTTCACAGCATGCAGAGGAGCATCCCACATCCATTTATAAATGTTTGCCAAAAGCTAATTTCTTCCAAAACATCCTACAAAATGTATACATGAATTACTCCTTACACTTGAAATCAAATTCCTTACATACACAACATCAGTGATGCAGTTTCATAATGTTTTTGTTTCACACTCATATTTTATGATGGATATTTATCTTTCTGTCTGATTTTATTTAAAAAATAAAAATAAATTAAAACAAGTTTCTGTATTGGTCTAAAGAGAGATTCTGGAATTTTCCAGAATCTAGAAGAATCTAGAAGCAAAAGAAACAAATAAAATGCAATTAAATATATTCCATCTGACTGAAGATACTTGGAAGGGACACCACAGAATTTAGTCTCTAACATTTTTACTGTCTTTTTTCCAATCTCTCAACATCAGGGCTCTGAGGCTTTCCAGATGAATAAGTTATGAACATCCTCAATCCTAGCTATTTTTGATTTTATGTTACATCTCTCAGATTTGGTATAAGAACAAGTTAAAGGGCAAGGCTGCACTTTCTTTGCAGAGTTTTATATCTTTTACATTTTCAGGATCAGAACAAGACAAAACCTTTCAGTTCAATCCTCTGGAATTTGGTGCCCATACAGATGTTCTATTGCCCTAGAGATCTGGGTCATATTCACAGTTGAAGAATTTTTTAAAATTATTTTATGCTTACTGTTTCATTGTGAAACTGGTCTATCTTTTAATATAATTTATGGAATGTTTACCTCAAAATACTCCAGAAAGTTAAAAACATTGTGAATGTTCAAGAAGTGAACTCTGAATAGTATTTCAAAACTGAAATAAAAATTATCTCAGGTTACTTAAGCAAAAGTAAATCTTTCCCATGTCAGTTACATTGGAGAGTTCTAGACATCGATAGAATGAAGTTAGTGTATTAGTCAGGTTTCTCTAAAGGGCCAGAACTGATAGGATAAATATTTAAATATGTGAGAAGGCATATAAATACATTTATGCATATGGGATTTAGAATTTTACAATCTGTGGTCCAGCTAGCCAACAATGGCTTTCCATCAATAGAAAGTTCAAGAATCCAGTAGTTGTTCAGTCTGCAAGGTTGGATGTCTCAGCTGGTCCTTTGCTAAGCAGATCCTGAAGAAGTAAGCTCTAATGCCAGTGAAAATGAGTGCTATGACATAATCCTTCTGTACACTGTGAATATATATTACTGTCATTGGTAAATAAAGATGCTGATTGACCTATAGCAAGGCAATATAAAGTTAGGCAGAACAATCACACTGAGGATACTGAGAAGAATAAGGGCAGAGTTAGGGGAGAAGGCAGCCAGCAGTAGAGAAGTAGGGCATGTGGAAAATGAAGTAACAACCTATGAGATACATGACAAAGCATAGATAAGAAATATGGGTTAATTTAAATGTAAGAGTTAGCTAGTAACAAGCCTGGGCTATCAGCTGGGCATGTATAAGCAATATTAAGCCTCTGTGTTGGTTATTTGGGAGCAGGCAGTCAGGATAAAAAAATTCATCTACAGGGGAGGGCAAGCAGGAAAAAAAGAAATACCTTCCTTCTTCTGCCCCCAGAGTTGTGATAGATATTTCCACCTCAAAATATCCAGATTTTTGGTGGATCTTCCCATTTCAGATAATTTAATAAAGAAAAAGTCCCCACATATATACCTAAATACTTGAGTTTTAGTTAATTCCAGATATGGTCAAGTTGAAAACCATGAATAGTTATCACAGACAGTGAGAAAAACTATATTTCATAGAGCTTAAGTGAAAACCTCAATATTCATTTTCCTCTATACACTATTAGCTCCATAAGCAAAGTAAAGCCAAGGAAGCCTTGAGATTATGAATCAAGGAATATGAGACACCACAAGACAAGTTATATTAACTTTACTTCTTAGTGTAAAACTTTCCACAAGTATTATCAAACAGTCATGTTAAAATTAAAGTTATACATTATCTCACAGAGTGTAGTTCAAGTATCTTTGAATGATACTTTCTCATCAAAATTAAACATATGCTATAATGTATACAGTTTCCCAATAGCATCCATAAAACAGTGGGAAGAACCCATTGATTGTCATGGTTGATCAGAGTTTACACAATCCACGAATGTCCAGTTCTGATCATAAGGCCTTCAAGGCTTTGAGTGTCATAGCATATCCAGCTTGTGTGATTTTGTTTCATCATCAGCTGACAAATAACATTTGCACAAATAACATGAAGACAAGCAGAAAGTGCCTGGTAGATAGGCATCAACTTTTCCTCCATCATTATAGTAATTGCTATGGAAAAAGATTTCTCCTACCATGAGATAAATATAATATACGGTGGGGTTAATTAACAGTTTGTAAATAACCAAGATCCTTTCCTAGTATTGTTTTCTCTACCCATGCTCCTTTGTCCCTGTAGTAAAGACATGCATTGATCCTATAGGATCCTTCTTCAAATAAATACTTTCTGTTCCTCAGAATGGGAAATTTACTGTATGCTTGGTTTCTGCAGCATGACCTGGTTCTGATTGCTGGTCTCAAAACTACTCCTGATTCTCACTGTCTCAAGAATATCACTTAGCAATGCTGTCTTCTTTTTTCCAAAATGTGTCACGAGCCATTTCCCCCCTAAAAATCATTATAGGAACCATCACCCTAGGGAGTCTGCAGGGAATCTCACACCCATAATTATGTTCTATTGAGAACCCGCCCCACACCCA
Source organism: Alexandromys fortis (assembly GCF_014885135.2). Lineage (NCBI taxonomy): Eukaryota > Metazoa > Chordata > Mammalia > Rodentia > Cricetidae > Alexandromys > Alexandromys fortis. Next base: position 179,430 of record NW_026068158.1, on the reverse strand, counting down.
ATTAAGCTGTTGATGGAGAGCTATCTGTTAGCGGAAGGCGCCTCACATTCCAGCTATCCAGGGAACCAGGTGTGGCAACTTGTGACTTCTTGGCCTACCTGTCCGAATGTAACCTCTTGGCCTACGTGACCTGGAACACGCGGCAAGAGTCCAGTTTCCCTACCCTTCAGGGGCTATATAAGCAGCAACCATGATCCTAATAAACGGAGGCTTTGACAAATCTGCTTGGCCTCCTTCTTCTGTCTTAGCTCATTCCCTTCCAGGTAGCGCCCCTCCGAGACCCTGGAATAACTGATTGAAAGGTGGGTTACAAACCCCTAGACTGAGTAACCCACCCAAACGCAATCGACAAAATACTCTCTGTTACTTCCCAAATATTTATACACCCCCTTTTACATTTATTGAATATGATTTGAAGCATGAATGTCATATTTTTTCTTTATTTTTCTTTTTCATTTCTATTCAACAATACCTCATAAGTTCCTTTTGACAAAGATAAAGAGAATGTTTTCTTTTAGCATATAGAGACTAGTTTTCTCATGTCCCTGAGGGGGTGTTGGGTTTTCTCTAAATGGCAGACTTTGGGAAAAGGGATTTCTTGGGACCAGACACCTCATAGCAAGCAAGACTATCTATATTGTTGAGCTCCGAGTATGACTGTGAGATTCTGCTCAGTGAACAAAGCAAAAGAGGGATAGAGGATGTGTTAACCAAGGTTTCTGTCCTGCCCCATTCCCTCAGTTGTTAAGTCCCAAAGAATCACACAGAATTCTACATTAGTTATAAACTGATTGGCCTAGTAGCTCAGACGTCTTAACTCATAACTTATATTAGCCCATTATTCTTGTCTATGTTAGCCATGTGGCCCGGTACCTTATTTGGCAAGGCAGTCACATCTTGCTTCTTCTGTGGCTGGGTCCCTAATGCAGAATAGGACTTCTTTATTCTCAGAATTCTCTTGCTCTCATTGACCTGCCTCTACTTCCTGTCTGGTTATCCTGCCTACACTTCCTTCCTGGCTATTGGCCAATTAGCATTTTATTAAAATACAGTTGACAGGGTTCAAACCATTGTGCCAAAGTACTTCACTCCCCCCCCCTTTTTTTAAGGAATAAGAACTCTGAATCTAATATTCTTTGTTTAGCTTTTCTCCTGATCATTATCCACAACAACTTGTAGCCAATATTCTAAACAAAGGAAAATATCCATAGTCCATTTTTTGGGACTGTGGGCATAATTTTTTTCAGGCTACTTATTGCTGGTTGGGGGCACTGATAATCTTATGAGGACCTAAAGAAAATTTATAATTATCATCAAGTATTCTGAGAGGCTTGATCATCTTAGGCAGCAGTCTTGAATCTGTTCTGGATGTAGAACTCTGACATCTGGGCCATCAGTTCCTACTGGAGTTTTCTCAGGTAGTCTTCCTTGATCAAACCTGATTTTTCTTAACTCAGAATGAATCCATAGCTTCTCATTTTCTGTGGAAACAAAAGTGAAAACTCTTCTCCAAATCACATACCTTTTGACTTCAGTTTTGAAGTCAAGGCATTTACAAAATATTTATGTTTTATTAATCTGGCAGCATTTATACTTAAATGTCTTTTAGCAGCTGTTGCTCCTTCCTCATCTGTTAAGCAATTCATAGAGAACATAATAATATACAGTATCCAGACTCTGTGTATTTTCCATCTTTATGTGACTTTAGTTTAAATTTTATTTCTTTTATTTTTACTTTTAATTTTTTGCTTTTTAAGACAGGGTTTCTCTGTTTATGTTTGAGTATCCTGGAATACACTCTGTAGACCAGGTTGTTCTGAACTCCCAGAGATCTTCCTGCCTCTGTCTCCCAAGTGCTTGGATTAAAGGTATATGCCATCACACCTTGAACTCACAGAGGTCTGTCTGCCTCTGCCTTCCAGGTGTTGGGTTAAAGGCGTGTGCCACCACACCTTAAACTCAGAAGTCTGCCTGCCTCTGTCTCCCAAGTGTTGAGATTAAAGGTGTGTGTACTACCACACCCAACTACTCTCTTTCTTTATTTTAAGGACTTTATTCTTTTTTTTGCAGGCCCTTATATATATTTTTAACACAGTAGAAACCATTTAGAGGTTTTCTTCATCTTTTAATCTCTCTTTACTATATATTTCTCTCTCTCTCTTTTTTTTACCACATGCCTCTTTAATTTGGTAAGCAATATGGAGAGAATTAAAGCTATGGCTTTGACAGCTGGATTCAGCCCATTCCTTTGCTTTCTGAGATTCCAGCCTCATGGCAGAGGTACTGGCCATGTTTATTACTAGAACGCTATGGTGTTTTAAGGTCCCTGCCCAGCAAGCAAGCTGCAGCAGTCTGCTCACAAACCACACTCTAATGCTCTGTAGCCAGATGTCCTGCTTGAAAGAGTCCGAGTTTGCAGTGGCAGGACAGCCCAGAAAGCCAGCACTTTAAAATGGTGTGGCTTTTTTCCTACTACAGTTGAAAACCAAAAGGCATTTAAGTGTTTTGTGGCAGGACCTCTTAAAAGAGCTGCAAGGTTTTATAGCTAAACTTGAGTCAGGAAGTCTCTCTTAAATGAGAGTGCTTGTCTTTAGCAAATAAAGCCCACCTGAGAGAATGCTACTATCAATAGGCCATGGTCAACTCTATTATTTTATGTCTAGAACTACTTCCCAAGCTTTTTCAGGCTTTATGTGGATGCAGTTGTCCACGTGGACACCATTTGTTGACTGAGTTTTCCATCCCACTGGGTCTCTCAGTTGTTCAGTCCCAATGAAATCACACAGAGGTCTACATTAGTTATAAACTGATTGGCCTAGTAACTCAGACTTCTTATTAACTCTTATAACTTATATTATTCTTGTCTATGTTAGCCATGTGGCTTGGTACCTTATTTGGCTAAGCAGTCACATCTTGCTTCTTCTGTGGCTGGGTCACTACTGCAGAACAGGATTTCCTTCTTCCCAGAATTCTCCTGTTCTTATTGACCCACCTCTACTTCCTGTCTGGTTATCCTGCCTACAATTCCTGCCTGGTTACTGGCCAATCAGCATTTTATTAAAATACAATTGATAGGGTGCAAACCATTGTCCCACAGCAAGGATGATTCCTGATGTTAATCTCAGGATGCTACATGTCTACACATCCACATGCATTTACAAGAGCATGTGCGCCCACATGCAGGGGCACGTGCACACACACACACACACACACACACACACACACACATGCCTATATACATGCATATATACAGAAACACATAAAAATTAAAAACAGAAACAACTCCCCAAAAGTATACTTTTCACTCTGGTTTCTTTATTCCTATCACTTTTACATTCTCTGTTGTAGCAAACTCTTGTAAAGAGTATTATATATGGACTTTTCCACATTTGATCATCTCACCCTCTGTTGGAATGACCCCATTAGGCCTTCATTAAGTTACTACTTACTCTGTCAATTTAATTTTAGGAAGTCATAAATACTTGTGACTTGTCTTAGTGATGGATTAAGCAACTGCATTAGATTTAATATCTCAGCAGAATATATATACACATTGTGCTGTTATTTTTGTCATGAATACTTGGCTTTCAGAATTTTTGGAACACTCTTCTTCCTTGGGATTCTGTCCATAATTTTCATTGCTAATCCTTCATAAATATCTCAATACAGAAATAGGAAATTTCTCAGTGCACAGCCTGTAGACCTCTTCTTCATATCTACAACTGTGGTAGGATCAGATGGTTCATGTTCATACTAGTTTATTGCCATTTATAATTTTATTGTTCCTAATTTTACAGTATTTAGTGCGGATGGCACTCTAACAATCTAATAATGTGTTATCACCTAGACTTATGCATCATATAAGAACTAGACTTCCAATATCATCATGCTATTTTTATTCCTAAATTTAGCACATGAGACTGGATTCCCTAACCTCCATGCTCATATACTCAAAAGGATGTTTTCCCTGCTGAGTAGCAATTAAGACTCTATATGTGAAAGTCTCAAACACTGACATCAGCTCTTCTTCTTACTGATGAAGGACATTACACATACTCTAGGTATTGCAAGGGACTCTTGTCCTTAATATATCAATCATCAAATCATTCATAAATTATCGTGTCTTCAAAGTCAAATTTATCACTGATGCTACCATTTTAGCATATAACACCCATGTCTTTTTTACCAAGATTATTTCAATATCTCCCTAGGCCCACCCCTCCCAGTATGTGTGTGTGTTTGTGCATAGCCCATATAACTTAGCCATTCACTAACTCCCTCATCTCCTATAAAAGTGTCTTTTCCTTGTCTACACTAGCATCCTTCTCTTCCTCAAATGGCCACTTAAACTAGGCTCCAAGTATACCAAAGTTGAAATAGAAATTTGGGCATAATAGCAGTTACAAGTCAACTTCTGTTTCCTAAGTTAAATGAGCAAAAAAGATTTTGCTATCAGAAAGTTTCCAGGTTTCCTGTATCATTTAATTTTAATGTTTTCCTAATATCTGTCCCTATCCTATATTCTTCACATCTATTTATGTTTATGTGCACTGATACATTGTAGCATTTCAAATTATTGTGTATCCCTTCTTGAAGTATATGTCCTTCTACTCTCCTGGATTCAAAGGTTCTGGTGTGTGTGGAGCAGCATCTGGCTTGTAGGAAGAACCAGAAAGCATTTGCTAGGGACTAATTAATGACCTAATACCTGTTTTCCTGTCAGAACCCTCTAGGGTGTAAATTGACTCTGGCCATTGACCTCAAGATATTCTGAATCTCTATGAGTTTACATGGAGGCAAACAGGCCTGATGGTTCACTGTGACCTAACATCAGAGACTGATTTACATACACATCAGAGTGACAGTTTATTAATTCACTCTGAAGAATGCTCTTGTCAGATAGAATGAACCTTCACCACGTATTAGAGAAGCTTCCATGGAAAAGTAAATTAAGATTAGAAGGTTGCTTAGAAAATGTAAAATCAAAGTGAAGGAAATTTAAATACATCACAAAATATTTTAATCAAGCTATAACAGTTTCACAAATCACCCTTCTCAAATGCCAGGTTAATCTTACCTAAGTGCCAAATTTTTCCATTTAGCAAGCCCCCTTATCCTGTTACTAAGACTGAATTCTTGCCCTCTAACTTTTCAGACATCTCTGTTACCCTACTGACATCAAGGCTTCATTGTATCTTTTTTACCACTTCCTCAGGTCCACAGAAGAAACTATCAACATTGTTGTTTCTGAAGGGGAAATTCCCTTTGCTTTAAGTAAACTTCCACATGATTTCCTATCTGGTGACTGATGTGATGTACACAGAAGTTTCTGTCTTACTTGGTCTCACAGTCATTTCATCCCAAAGAAACACACAGAGGTTTATATTAATTATAAACTGTTTGGTCTGTTGTTCAGACTTATCACTAACTCCCTCTCACAACTTAAATTAACCCATAATTCTTGTATATGATTATCCATGTAGCTTGATACCTTTTCCCAGTGAGGCACTCTCATCTTGTCTCCTTTATGTCTGGCTTGTGACTGCATCTCTCTGCCTTTTCTCTTCCCAGAATTCTCTTACTCTGGTTGCTCCACCCTTCCTGCCTTGTTACTGGTCGATCAGCATTTTATTAAACCAGTATGAGTGACAAATCTTTACAGTGTACAAAAGCCTTATCCCACAGCAATGTGACTTGGTCCCCAAATGTCAAAATTCATATTCAACAAATAAATAAAGTCAAGCTAACTTTGACTAGGTTGTATAGAGTAATGTGCTTTGTCTAATTATTTATGATGAATCAGTGTAGAGCTACTATAAAAATTGTACAAACAAGCCATCTGCTAATTGGAGAGAGGGGGAATTTTCTTGTTGTTTTATTATGCCTAATATATCTAGGAAATATCTAGACATATCTACTCTGCTCTTATAACAAACACTTCCTCTCTGTGTTCACTTTCAAGCCAATGCAGTGTCACTTCTTACATTAGTGGTCGCAGTTACAGTGACAGTACAACATAGTAAATAAGACAACCCTCCTAAATTTGTATTCCAAACTTAAGATTTGATGTACTAACTTTGTTAAATCTTAGCTTCCTCAAAATTAAAGTATTTGGCTCATGAGCACTGTCATTATCATGAAGCCCTTCATACAGTGCCCAACATGTTAAATATGTACTGTGTATTAGAGACAACTAATAATTATTTAAACAATGACAAGACATTTTATCTGTATTTCATCAAATGATTTTTGAAATGATTTCATTTCAAAATGAAATATTTCCTAAGTTTTGAAACAAAACTAATTTTTAAGTAACTACAGACAAATGAATGTTTAAATATAGCCACTCTTACCTAGCTGTGTACCCTGTGTGTGTGTGAACTGAAATTACAATTGATGCCAAAAGAAATGCCCATAGGTTCAATAGTGATACAAATGTTGTAGAAATAAAATTTTTAAAATAATGCTATAATTAATAATATATTATAAGTAACAATTTTCTGATTATTTAAAGTCATTCCACAGGACAAAATGCATGTCTGGTACTAAAAACCTGGTCAAAAACTATGGTTGCTTCTCACAGGTCCCATAGGATTAAAACCTACTCCTATTATGCTGAATCAACATTGTATCAACTAAACTCTAAATCCATTCCACCTATAGAGGAATTTATTTTTATAGTAGATGGTGGTTAATACTGAAACTCATAAATGATAAAAACACATTGAGTGGAATACTCAGGTACAAATGGAATATTTATATCTCATTCCTTCCTAAAGCTTGAAGACCATCATGGAACAGGGGTTTGAAATATTGTAAGAACTAGAGTATGAACAGACTAGAGCAAAACAGTATCTCCTAGACATAATAAGATCACTGCACTCATGAAGCCAATGAACAATTGAGTAGAGAATGGAAAGGGGTTCGTGACTCCCACCACTACCCGAGGAGCTATAACAGTTGATCGTTTCTGTGAGAAGGAAAGTCAGTTTTCTTTATGTGTGAGCTTCCAGGTGCATCAAAAAAGATCTAGAGAATGGCTACACATCTAGAAGTATTTGAAAAGTACAAATTAGAGTCTAGGCCACTAAATTATAAAGGGAGGACATGAATTTAGTTAAGTAGGATGGTGGGTGGCTCTTAGAAGAGATAAAAGGAGCAATTGGTGTGTTTATCACATAATACATTTTATGACATTTGAAAATAAAAATATTCAATTAAATATGTATATATGTATGTATGTATGTATAATAAATATGTCAAGTGTCTCATTGTAAATCTACCCTTGACTGGTCAAATTCATTGCTAGTCTACCAAATACCTGAACCATGTATTATTTTCCAGAATTAATTAAAAATTCTTGATAAGGGGGCTGGAGAGATGGCTCAGAGGTTAAGAGCATTGCCTGCTCTTCCAAAGGTCCTGAGTTCAATTCCCAGCAACCACATGGTGGCTCACAACAGGGATATTTGCAGGCAGAACACTGTATACATAATAAATAAATAAATAAATAAATAAATAAATATTTAAGAAAAAATTCTTGATAAATACATAAAATTTAAATGTCTGTAATTAAATATAACTTGAAAACACATTCATTTAATGTTCTTGAAAGTGGCATTGCATATTAAGAGCAAAAATTATGTCTCTTGAAGTAATTAAATTTAATCTTCTTTACTGATACCTTAACAACAAACATAAGTCCCCACTGTACCCTATTTTGAAAAATCATGTTTATCATCTCATGATAATAAAATTTGGAGGACATATCTTTCAAAATAACAATCAAGACAGCTCTTAATGTGGCTTGCTTCTCTTCTTTTCACTTTAAAACATACACAATAACTGAAACATTCTACCTCAGACCACCTCCCCAATGCAGCTGAAGGAAACATATTAATGAGCTCCCTAACACAAAGATTCCTACTGGGCAGTCACCAACACCTTTCAAGTTGTGCTTAAACAGGGCTGTGTTTGGTCTAATAATATAAAAATCCCTTGTTTGCTTGAAAAGCATGACATGAAACAAGGGGCATAGATATGCCATGTGAAGATGACTTGGCTGTTCTTAAATAGGATGGGGAAAGGCAATGAGTCAAGGAAAGTGACAACTCTGGGATACAGGAAAAAGTTCTCTGCTGACAGTAAGAAAAACAGAGACACAAATCTTAAACCACCAGATCTGGCTTTTGCTAGCAGCTCAGCTGAGCTGAGAAACCCTTCCTCCCAGCACTCACAGCAAGGGAGCCCTGAATTCCATGGACACCTCTCTTTCAGGCAACTGAAACCCACATGAAGTTTCTCACCTACAGAACTGGAGGAGGTAGAGTTGGCTTGTTTAAGCATCCAAGCTTGTAACAATTCATTAAATTAGCTGTAGGAGGTTGGTGCAATTATCTTCATAAAGACATTGTGTCCTTTATCCACACTGACTGCTCTGTCCATTTGGCACACATGTATCAATACATGCTAGTCTAACAACGGCCCTGAGGCAGGTGCTATGAATAGCCCCACAGGCAGAAGCAAAACAGAGATGTTAAGTAACTTGCCTAGAAACGTATAGCTCCTAAACTGCAAAGTGTCAGGTGCCTCTGCAAGCCAGTCTCTGAATCACAGGAGCCTAAGCTGAGGAGGAATGAGTTCTAAGTACTGTTGTCTATTCTTTCCTAAATAATACTGACTCCTCCATTAAAATAAAATCACATAGATTTCATTTCTTAACAAATTGAACTAAAATTCCATATTTTCCATTGTTCTTCAGATGATGAAAAATTTGGGACAAACCTGAACATAAATTTCAACACTTTAATTTTAATCTTGCATGTAAATAAACTCACATATCCAATTAGCTATTATATACTTATTTCCTAGATTTTCTCATTCTTTGTTTTAAATTATTTGAATAGACTTTATAACAAACAAAGTAGACAGAGAGACATAACTGAGTGCATGTGTGCTTTTTTGCACACACATATGCTAACAGGTACACATAAGCCCATCTATTACAGATACACATAAGACCCATGACACATGGACACCACATACACGTTCAGCTCTGAATTCACTTCGCTGTGGTGTCTGGATAACATCAGAGTTCACAAAGTAGATTCAGCCATCTGACATACTTAGCATGCATGTAAACATTCAAAACATGAGTCATCCCAAATACAGATGACAAGTCCTTTGACTTTATGACTCTTCTTGTCTTGTCATTGGACTGAGAATTGTGGGTCAAGATCAAGGCCCTGAGTTCAATTCCCATGGTAGAATTAAAAAAGAAAGAAATACTAGTTTTTTGTATCTGCTTCTATACACCAAGGAAAAGTATATTTACTTCCTAGAGCTATCATAAAACAAGCAAAATTTAAACTGTTCAGTCAGGGAAGTTTTAAAACAAACATTCTTTTTCTCACAGCTCAGGAGACAGAGTGGCTGCAGAAACAGACATTTATGCTCTCACTGCTTTGGGGATAAGACTTCAAGGCCCTGGTAGCTCCGGTGCCTTCAGAGGTTTCTTTCAGCGGACTGCAGGGATGTCCCTCATTCTGTCGCACACACTGCCACTCATGCTGTGCAATGCATCTCTGGAGCCTGACTTAATGCCCTCACAGTTTGTCCGTTTTCAAGAATTCCCAGCTTCCAGGTGGCATCGTTTCCAGAGTCACACTCTGTAGCTCTGAGGCTGGAGACTCCAGCAAGTGAATTGGAAGGACCAATTTATGTACCTTTCTACCTATTCGAGCTGAAATTCAATTATAAATGTCTTGGTGGCTAGAGAGAGGGTTCTGTAGTTAAGAGCACTTGCTGCTCTTGCACAGGACCTGGATTCAGTTTCCAGAACCCACATGGCTGCTCACAGCTCTCTAAAACTCCAGTTCCAACAGATGCGACACATTCTTCTGACTTCTATGGGCAACAACACTCACATGACACACATGCATACATTCAGGCTACTATTATACACACTTTTTAATTAAAATATTTTTAATTTCTTGATTTGTGAACCTAAATTTCTCTGTAAAAATCTTATCTTAGAGGCCTGAGACAGTTACCCTTTCTTGTGTTTGTTATTTCAAACATACACCTGTGTGCTCTGATTTCCCTTCCTTATGAGTGAAAAGAACTATTTTTGAAAATATAAAAGTAATGGGCATATGGAGCTCTGCAGCTCGCAGGGTGGCACCAATCACAACACCCTAGCTCATACAAACAACTAGAACATAAAAACATTCTTCAATTAAACTACCTTTTTTGACTTTGTTATGAAAACATACTTAATTTTATTGCAAGCAGAATGTTTTAAGAAGCAAATAAAAAACCAAAACAAAAAAGGAAAGAAAAGAAATTACAATAAAAAAATTGAATATTCTGTGGCTTTTCTCACAAGATCCTAGACTGAACTGAACAGCAGTCTCCTTAGACAGTCGACTTGGCTGCCTAAGCTGTTTTTCATGTTCATTTTTCAGAATAATTTATCACCTGGCACATAAAAACCATTTAGAAACATCTTATAACTTGGTTAAATCTGATTCTATCCTCATTTATCTTTGTACTTTTATGAAGGTGATTCCAAATTTATCAGACAGGAGGTTAATCTCAGAGACACAGACAATTTCTGAGAAAAAAATTCATATAAATACTTTGGTTTACACATTCTGTAGTTTCATACTTTAATTAAGAAGAGTTTGTAAAAGATAGAATAATTTGCAAGTTTATTATCACCCTGATTCACCAGGCTAGTGTCAAAAGAAAGAAAGGGAGGTGTTAGTTGGGTTACCTCCTCCATTACATAGGAGATACATAGGAGATTTTTAATAATCTTTGGAGTGTGTTTCACTTATTTTTCTAAACTTGTGTTTATTACAGATTCAAACAGAAACGAACAATAAAGCTTGCTGATCCTTAAACAAGTTACTGCAAGAATTAGCAATGTGAATAACCTTTTCATAATACCTTTCTCTTCTTCAAAACAGGTTAGATTTATTAATTTTATTTTGTATGTATGAGTATTTTGCCTGCATGTATGTATGTGTACCACCTGCATGCCTGGGACACAAGGAAGTCACAAGAAAGCATCAGGTCCCTGGAACTGGAGTTGCAGTGGGCTGTGTGTTACTGTGTGAGTACTGGGAATTGAACTCTTAACCATTGACTTTTCTCTCCACCCTCAATTTGTATGAGCCTTTCTCTGCCCCACCTGTCAACTACCAAATAAACACATGAGGATTTCTTATTAACTATGAAATCTGAGCAGATAGCTGTGGCATGTTACTAACCAACTCTTACAGCTTAAATCAACACATTTTTGTTGATCTATGTTCTACCATGTGGCTTTTAACTCTGCCCCATTTTTTGTATCCAACTTGTGTCACATCTGTCTGATTTCTTCTTGCATCTCTTTCCTTCTTCTTCCCAGCATCCTCTCTGCCCCCCAATCTTGCCTAGCTATTGGCTATTCAGTCATTTATTGAACCAATCTGAGTGACAAATCTTCAGTGTGCAGAAGGATTATGTCACAACATCAGTTACACTGTTTTCTTAACTTTACAGGAATAAACCATTTTTTGATGAATGCTTTGTAAATATGTAATGAATAAGGCTTCAAAAATTGAAGTATAATCTCTTTAGTGTCCAGTAATAAAATAAACACAAATGCTTCCTTTATAAAAGTGATTAATTGCACTGAATCTGCTATTGTTTCACTGTCCTGGCATGTCAGTTGAGTTCAGACCAGATACTGCTTAACTTTGTTTTCTAGAAAATATTTGCCACTCTTATAACACAAATACTATAAAACAAACCCAGCATATGATGATGTGCTCTATTTAATTCTTATCTTGAAAATAAACTTTAGAAGATTTGAAACAGATTAACAAACTATGTCACATATTAAAATCATGTCCCTTTTTAATAAAAATCAGTTTTTTTCCAAAAGTGCAATATTTCTGAATACAGTTCCCCTTCCCTATTTCCTCCAAGACTTTCTTCACTTCCACATTCACTCTAATCTTTCTTTCTTATTAGAATATAAATAGACATCTAAAAATAATAACTCTAAAATAAAATCAAAACAAACAAATAGACCATAATAACAGAAATAAATAGGAAAGAAAGAGCAAAAAAGGAAAAAAAGGCATAAGAAACACACACAGATACATTCACACACAGAAAAAAACCATAAAAACAAAATCAGAATATATAAGCAAATTTCTGAGACAAAAACAAAAGCAAAACAACAATAGCATCAAATAAAATTTTAAAAATCTCTGAAAGTACCATTGCTGAGCAGGGAGGTCATCCTTAGGTGTGGTTTGTGTATTCAAGGAAGACTATCAGAGAAAACTAATTTTTCTTTTCTGCTCAGTAGTCAAATTTTAAAGATACACATATAAAATTTTAGTTTATTTAATGCTAAAATCCACCTTTTTTCATAGCAGAAACCAAATACGCAATCACATTTCAATCAATATTGAGATTAGCAAGAACAAAGAGCACAAAATTACAAATTTCTGAGAAGGGTTAGATTCTACTCAATAATTTCAAGGAATCATTGGGTACAGCTGAGAATTTAGTTTTAACTCGTTAACTAATAATTTGCTTTTTAGTTTAAGCTCAGTGGTTCCCAATAAAAGCTAATGTAGCAATTTGAATTGGTGACAGGCAAAACGATGGCAAGCATCATTTTGCAACCAGTTTTCTACATAGAAGGATAGCATTTACTGTTAAAAGATGAGCTCATTCTCCCACCAGTACACTCAGTTTCAGGAACTAGGCTCTTGTCCTCTCTAAAGTATCAAAATTATTTTACTTCCTTAATCTATGAGTCTGATAGTAATTTTGGTATTTCTTTAATCTATGAATTTGATAATAATTTTGGTATATTGATTTTCTTTTGCTCTCTTGGTGACCTGCCACCCAGCACCCAAATAAACCGCATAAAGGCTTTTTATAATTATAAATGCCTAGCCTTACTTTGTCTTGTTTCAAATAAAGCTTTACATAACTCATACTATCCCATCTACCTTTTCCCTCAGGGATTTTGTCTCTCTTACTTACGTATATCTTACTTTCCTTCTTACTCTGTGGTTGACTGGGTTGCTGGATGGCTGTCCCTGACATCCTCCTTTCCTTGTTCTCTTTTTCTTCATTCTCCCTCCTCCCAGAATTATTCTTCTATTTGTATGCTCTGCCTGTTAGCCCTACCTATCCTTGCTTCTGCCTTTCTATTAGCCATTCATCTCTTTATTAGGATTGTTAGATGTTTTAGACAGGCACAGTAACACAGATTCACAGAGTTAAACAAATGCAGCATAAACAAAAGTCACACACTTGAAAATAATATTCCCCTACATATTTTCCTTTCTCAAGTCTGTTTAGAACAAACACAATGCAAAATAAAAAGCTACTACCGAAAAAGAAAAAGGATAAAACTGAACAAAAGCAAAACATCCATCTTCACTAGGTTATCATTTCATCATTTTAACTACAAGTGAGGTTTGTTTACTTTGTCTGTGTGCTTCACCTTCTCAATATTCTAACTCTCAATTCAAGTCCAGGTTGGTCTTCATTATGACTAGCAACAATAATACAGAAATATGTGAATGAGATGGAAGGGAAGAAAATCACCAATAGTATTTTCTAATATTACATGTTTATACCTTGTTTTATCAGCTTTCCTCTGTAGTTTCTGAACTTCAATAAAAGAAGTAGACATTGATTTAGTAAGAAGAGCAAAAAGATAAGAAAATATTTCCTTGGAAATGTGTATGGGACAAAAGACAAAAAGAAATGTTTTTTACTTTCCAGGCAATGATGACACATACCATTATTCAGAGCATTTGGGAGGCAAAGGCAGAAGGATCTCTGAGAGTTCAAGGTCAGTCTGTTCTACAAAGCAAATTCCGAAACAATCAGGGTATTACACAGAGAAACCCTGTCAAAGAAATAAAGGGAGGAAAGAAAGAAAGAAAGAAAGAAAAAAAGAGAGAGAGAGAGAGAGAGAGAGAGAGAGAGAGAGAGAGAGAGGAAGGAAGAAGGAAAGAAGGAAGAAAAAAAGAAAAGACTTTTTTTACCTCAAAATTGTATTTCAGTCTTTTGAGCCTTAGACACACTGAACTATAATAGTTCTGATAAACAAAAACTACAATAGGTTTATGACATTTAATCTCTGTGTTATTTACTTTGAGTTCACCAGAGCTGTTTCCCAACTCGTTCCCCTAGTCTGAACTATCAAAGCAATTACTTCCTTCAGCACCTCAGGTTAATAGTATAGATCGTTCTAAAGTCCTGGAGAGAATCTAGCAGAATAAGAAGGCAATTATACTCTATCCAACTTCATGTTTCCTAGAAAAGAGATGCTCTTGCACACTTTCAGTGAGAGAAGAGAGAATGAAGAATTCCTAACTGCCTCAAATACCTAGTGGCAAGCCACAGTGCACATAGTACATAGAAAAGCATTTAGCTCAGTAGGTGCTGCAGGCCTGTCAGGTGTGACTCAAGGAATACAACAAAGAAATGGGTCTGGAAATGGAAGAGGCCATTTTCTTGTTCATTTAAATTATGACCAGCTGTAAACGCGATTTCTACATTTTATGTTGTATGTGATTTGTTGCTGAGCGGTGAGGACAGGTGAAATGACTTTGTTGCTATGTTAGTTCACCCATGTTCCTCCTGATGCAGGAGAAGCGACAAACTCAACCTGGAACAGAATCATATACCATAGAATAAAGGTGTTTGCTCAGCTTTCTTTCTTAAACAATGCAGTACCACCTTCCCCAGAGAGGAGCTTTAAGGGCGTAGTGGAATAGACACCTACATCAATCATTAACAAGAAATCTCCAGTCCAATGAAAGTGATTCTCTTCAGGTTCATTTTTCCTAGGTTTGTGTCGTGTTGACATAAACTAAGTAGCACAGATTCTACTTGGAACTTTGCAAACTTTATGATTTCATAGCTTCCTTAAATTAAGGCACACAGCTAAGATCCAGTCATGTTCCCAGACACAACCCTTGCACCTTCACCTGTCACCTTGTGCACCTTACCTTGGTGATCAGTCCCTGATGAGCACAGATCTGCACTACAGCGGTGCTGACGTGAGTATTAAAAGCCTGGTGTCAAATCCTGGCTCTGCTACTACAGTGATCATCTCTGTGAGCTCCATCTTCTGGATCAAGACTAATGGTGCTTACTTGAGGAAGATATAAAAATTAAATGAGATAATAGGCAACTGGATAAGAATCACCAACCCCGCAACTGACAAAGGTCTGATCTCCAAAATATATAAAGAACTCAAGAAACTAGACTATAAAAGGCTAATCAACCCAATTATAAAATGGGGCACTGAGCTGAACAAAG
>NW_026068158.1:156744-162942 GCF_014885135.2 Alexandromys fortis | reverse complement strand
TGGGGGGGGGGGGGGGGGGGAAAGGGGGGGGCGCGGTGGGGAGGAAGAGACAGAAATCTTTAATAAATAAATAAATAAATAAAAATAAAAAAGAATGTATCTAAGAACATAAATCATGATGCTATTTAAGAAAAGTTGTACACTTATCAACCTTGACACTTCAAGTGAGTATATTACAGTCATACATTCATTCACTCATAACACCTGAAATGTCAGCAAGTAGTTTCCCCCGCTTAGCAGACAAAGAAAGTAAAGTTAGTCATGAATTCTGAGACCTAACAAATGGCAAAGTAGGGACTTGAAGTAGGAACCTCTAACTCCAAATCCCATGATCTCTCACATTCATGTTTAAGATAAAGTGGTTTTTTTCCCCTCCAAATACAAAGAAGAGTTGAAGGCATTTCAACAATGTGATATATCCTGTGTTGCTAAAAGCATTCATAATTTGAGGCTACAATATCAGACCTGTTGTCCAAAGCAGGGGTGTTGTGGGAGAGAAAAAGGGAAACAAACACATTATGAAATCTGTGAGTATAAATCTCTATCACTAAGTTCAGTATAACAGTGTCCTCAGGATAAAAGATGCCCAGTGGATTAGAGACATGCATAAAGACAAGACAGGAAGTAGGCATGTTGATGCCCTGCCCTGGGAAGCAGTTCACTACCCAACCCTCAACATAGTATTGGAAACAGACAAGATTGCCTGACAAAATTGGGAGCATGGGGAGGGGGGTACAAGGAAGGGAAGAAGGGGAAGAAGACGGAATAAAGTGAGGGTGGAGGAGAACTTGAGGCAATTGGATTGTCGAGAGGGAGGAAGGACAGATATAAGAGCAAGGAAAGAAATATCTTGATTGAGGGAACCATTATGGGGTTCACAAGAAACCTGGCTGTAGAAAAAAATCCCAGGAATCCACAAGGATGACTCCAGCTAAGACCCTAAGCAATAGATGAGAGGGTGTTCGAACTGTTTTTGCCCTGTAGTCAGACTGATGATTATCTTAACTATCACCATAGAACCTTCATTTAACAACAGATGGAAACAGAGGCAGAGACCAACATCGGAGCACTAAACTGAGCTCCCAAGGTCCAGTTGAAGGAATGAGAATATGAGTAAAAATGTCAAGACCATGAAGAATACAATCACTGAAACAGTATACCTGAGCTAATGGGAGCTTACCAAGTCCAGCTGGACTGGGAAGGAACAAGCATAGAACCAAACTAGTCCCCCTGAATGCAGTTGACAGTTGTGGTTATCTGGGGCAGACTGAGGGGCCATTGGCAGTGGCACTGCGATTTATCTCTACTGCATGTACTGGCTTTTTGGGATCCTATTCTCTTTGTATACCTTGCTCAGCCTAGATGTAGTAAGGAGGGCCTTGGACCTTCCACAAAGCAAAATGCCTTATCCTCTCTTAGGATTAGAGGGGGTAGGGTGGGAGGGTGTGTGGAGGGAATGGGTGGGGGGGAGAGAGTAGGAATTTGGATTGGTGTTTTTTTTTTTAAATCTAATAAATTTAAAAATATTTTAGTTTTAATTTGAAGCAGATTTTTAATCTGCTGCCTCACAACATCCTAATGCTGTGTGGTAAGCAGATTCTGAAAAATAAGATTCCATGTTGTTCTTACTAATGCATCTTGGGCTTTGCTAATTCCCCGGAGATTAACCACTTAAACGAGCAAATGGCTCCCATACAGCTTCTCTAGCTCTGCTATTCTGTCCTACTAATTTTTATAATTGTTCAGAAGACATAAGACACAAACTCTTAAAGCACATGCCAAAAAGAAAACTGACTGCTTCAGGACCTAACAATAATATCATCATTGTCATTACTACCAGCAAACACAAATGTTTTTGTTACCTATTATTCAGATGACATTGTACCTACCTATATGAATATGATTAAAATGAAGGTACTAGCAATTATTTTTGTTCTTTTAAGTAATCTCTAAGAATAAGACCATGCTTGTTGTAACTATAATTCTGCTGGCCTGCCCTGTCACCTGGGTACGCTGCCCCTTTAAGAGACAAGCTCTGCCCACCCACAACCTTTAGGACACAATCCCCTTCCCTCTGAGGCAAGCTAATCTCACATCTCCTCTTGATCTCTCTCTGCCTGTCCTTCTTCTGAAGAGGAAACCTCTGCCTCTCCCTTCTCCCCTTTTTCTTCCCCCCTTCTCTTTCCTCTATCATCCCATTACCCTTATGCCCTTCACAATACCGGCTAAATTAAGTCTATACCTAAGCTCTCTCTGCATGGTGTATCTGTCTCCTACCCACCAGGGGACCTTCCAGGGTCACGCTGATGTAAATCATAAGCATGGGTCATGACTCAGCCATTCTCTGTCTGTGTTTCCTCCCATCTGTGGGCAGTCAGGCTGTGGCACACGGGGATCCTGGACTAGATCACTTTCTAACTTCCTGTGCCCACTCCATCACAGCACACAACACCAACTACATGGTAAGGTCCCCTTCTCCAAATCAGCTTTCATTGACATTCATCTTAGTAATTCCCATGACTGAGGACTGTGATCTTGTTTTTCATCTTGGTTGTCCTTTGTCTTGGACTGTTGTCCTTTGGGCCACTCAGAGTGCTCCTGTTCCCATCTTCTGCACTGTCAAACTTTAGGATTGTTTGAACCAATCACTCGAACCTTGTTCTGTCTCACATATGTTTGCAGACAGCTTAGCCTTTAGGTCTCATCTTTCTCCCATCCTCAGCCATGGGAAATAAACCTTCCAAAATTATCAGTCCAACCTTCCCCCTGGGATGTCTTTTAGAGACCCTAAAACCTCTAAGGTTAATGCCTTACTTATATATTCCTAAGCTTATTGGCCTTTACACTAAGAAATGGCCTATGAACCCCTTAAATAACAACCTAAAGCGGCTGCCTACCAGCAGACCCACAGTGAGGCTTTCTAACTTCTATCATCTAACAGGCAAATGTAAAAGTTTCTATCCAGCCATGCTAAACTCTGTTCCACCGGCATCTCATGCAGTCTGCTTTTTCGCTGCTGTGCTGCCTCCCACCATGGCTAAGCCTGCCTGGAACAGAATAACCCCTCCCTACCCCGTGCCATCTGTAAATGCTTCTTTTCTCTCTGCTATTTGGTCTCTGCCAGCATTCCTGCTGTGGGTCCCACAGAGCTGGAAAACCTTGTTGATTACTCGAGGTGGCGGTTCAAGTCCCCAGCCCTCGCTGCCTGTACAGGCCTGGGCGGGTGGTGCTGAGAAATGTTCCTGTCTATTTCATGTATGAAAGAATGGGTGAATGGTGCGGCCACGTGGATGTGATTCTGTTTTAAAATCATGTTCTACAAGTCCTCTATGTCCTTCTTGTTATTGTATCTGTTCAAAATTCCCACTGTGGCTCTAAAAAAGAGCGTGTCATTTCTCTAAGCACCATGTGACCACTGCCATCTTGACTAAGGTTGAGAGGAGCAAAGCAGGTGACCTCACCTCCATCTTTGCTATGGGCAACTATGTGACCACCACCATTTGAGGTCCGGTGACCTCATTACCATTTTTACTAAAGCACTCTTCTTTGTCTTGTCTTTTTACTTATGTTTTTGTCTGTAAATTCCTTTCATTGACTCTATTATTTGTGTGTTTTGCACAGTGGCAAGCTTTTGTTAGGGTCCACCAGAGCATCCACTCCACCCAACCCCTGTTTAATATATATGTGTGTATGTATGCATGTGACTTCTGATTTAACATTATGTGTGAGCATGTTAGCTCTAATTCTCTGTGTGTATATGTACATAAAACTTAAATTCAACTGTGTATTTTTATACATGTACTTACTGTTAAAAGGTGTTTTATCAGTCCTAATGAGTTCATTATACTTCATTCCAGACTAAGAAAGCAATAAGTCTCAAATATTTTAAATTGGTATGTACTTTTAAATCTGTTACAACACACTGTATATGTAATCCAACTCTGCTTTAAAATATATTAAGCTGTTCTCCACTATCATCAGTTCTACTGTGAAGCTTCTATTGTAAACAGTTTTTTCTTCTTTATACTTCACAAGTATAAATCTTATCTGTTAAGTTAAAAACCAATACAGTCAAGCTTGGACCCAGCCCTCCAGGCAGATCCTATATTGTATTAGTAACTTTAAATATATACCCAATAAACTGACTTCAAGTGCTCAGAGGTCTGTGGAATATGGCATTTAAATGTTTAATTATTAACATGTTTTTTATAACAGAGTAGTTTGGCTCCTACAATTAGCACCCCATTTCCTCCCCAAAAGACAGATGGGCACAGAACAACATCCATTCACAATTCACTTCATCAAGTTAAAGCACTACCACTGGCAAAACTGACTTTCATATAAACTCCTGAAGATCTCCAGACAGTAAACAGAATTGATTGGAATGATGGCCTAGCTGCTCAGAGCAAGGTAGGCTGTCTTCTTAAAGATTCCTCACCCACAGGATCTTCTGAAGCCTGGCAGGCCCTGCACTAAAAACAGAAGACAAATACAGTCCTAATAGCCCCTGTCCTCAATGATCATGGAGAACGCAGAGAAGTGGCTCTAGGTAGTCAATCAAGTAAGTTCTCAGTCATTTTTAAATCAATAACTCAAGTAAAATTTTATCCTTCTCAATGATCTCTGATGCAGTTTGACAGCTGAGAGATTTGTCAGTTTAAAAAGGACAACCTTACAGATTTTAGCATAACCCTTTACCATGTCTAGTAAAAGTTGTTTTAATGTACACAAATGCAAGCTATTAAGGTCTATACATACAACTTATAAAAGTCTGAGGACAAATGTAAGTTACCCAATTTCTCTCTCTCATTATGTTGCCATTCATAGTCTTAACATTATCACTAAAATGCTGATGAGCTATTAATCTAACTCTGGCAGAGTGCCACCACTACTCAAGATCAAGATTTTAAATTCTCTTTAGTTGCTTTCTAAAGATACTTTTCATTGTACAAAAACATCTGTCACAGTCATTCTGGCATGACTTGTTGTTTATACAATGTATGTGTCCAAAATTTATGTTTTCACAAACGGAAAAAATTCTTATGAACTTCAGACAGCTAAATTGAAGGATTCACCTTAAACAGGTCAGATACACCCCTCTCTCAATCTCCTGGTACTGACACCCTCCTCCTCAATTACCAGGACTTAAGAAAAAAAATGTTTTTCTTCCTAAACTTAATCATGTCCTCTACTCTGCCAGCACCTCACCAGGTCTAAGAGACACCAGACAGTTCCACACCACAAATCCTGGATAGGAGTGAAGCATGACCAGCATTCCAGCTTTCTCAGACACCCCCAAGACTCCAGCATTCACAAATCAGCAGAAAGCAGTCTGGAGAACTCTTCCCTCATCCCGTTAACCTACCATGCCTAACTCCTCACTTTTTATTACAAGATAAAGGCAGAAATGTTGTAGTTATAATTCTGCTGTCCTGCCCTGTCACCTGGGTATCACCCTGTCTCTTTAAGAGACAATCTCTGTCCACCCCCATCTCCCCTGTTCCTCCTCTCTACCTTTCTCTCTCTTTCTGTCCATCTCTGAAGAGGCAACCTCTACCTCTCCTTTCTCCCCTTCTCTCTCTCTCTCTCTCTCTCTCTCTCCTCCAAAACTCCTTTACCCTTATGCCTTTCCCAATACCCACTAAATAAACTCTATACCCAAGCTCTCTCTGCATGGAGTATCTGTCTGTCTCCCACCCACTGTGACCTCAAGTCACCTGCTCCATAAATCATATCAGTGCTTTCTTTATTTGATCTATTCTCAAATAAACACAGTGAACATTTGGATTTTTCACATAATAGATCTCCAATATGAAAATTGAGATCTTGGGGGTGGGGTGGGGTGGGGATAAGGGGGGACGGGGGAGAAAAGTGAGAAGGGGAGGATTGGGGGAACTTGGGGAAACAGGAAGATTGGGATAAAGGAAGGATGGATAGGGGAGCAGGGAAGCACATATCTTAGTTAAGGGAGCCACCTTAGGGTTGGCAAGAGACTTGAACCTAGAGTGGCTCCCAGGAGCCCAAGGCGAAGTCCCCAGTTAGTCACTTGGGAAGCTGAGGATAGGGAACCTGAAATGACCCTATCCTATAGCAATACCGACGAATATCTTCCATATCACCATAGAACCTTCATCTGGTGATGGATGGAGATAGAGACAGAGACCCACACTGGAGCACTGGACTGAGCTCCCAAGGTCC
>NW_026068158.1:151690-155911 GCF_014885135.2 Alexandromys fortis | reverse complement strand
AAAAAAAAAGAAAAAAGAAACAGTCACTGACAATCTGATTGATAATCCCACCTGTGATCATGATTATTGTTTTAATAGTTGACTTCAAGTCACTGTCCATTGGCTTTGTCAGTACCTTAATGTGCAAGTTGTTAATACTTTAAAAGTTATTTTTGCCTCTCATCAAAAGTTACAAAGATTCAATGAGGCAGTACATGTAAACACTTGAAATTTTTATCATTAAAGATAATACAGACATTAAGGTGATTGTTAGGATTGAGAAAATTGAACAATAAAGAGAACATTACTGATCAGATGGCAGATTTGTTACCAGATCATTAGATCAGTAAGTTCTTAGAAGTTCAAGAAAGAGAGAAACTTATGTGATAACGTGTGACTGAAGAAATATTTGTAAAACCCGTGTGACTTTTGCAAGTTTCTAAAGGAACAGTACACAACCTGTGGGTCACAGTCTCTTTGGAAGTAGAAAGGCCCTTAAATATGAGTCACCTAATACCACTGGAAAACACTGATATTTAGAGTGTGATTTCTAACAGTAGCAAAATTACAATTATGAAGTAGCAGCAAAAATAATTTCATGGCTGGGTGTCACCACATGAGGAACTGTACTGAAGGGTTGCGGCATTAGGAAGGTTGAAAACCACTGCTCTGTAGATTTCATACAAAGATATCAAACATATGAGTTAATTGACTTTGGAAGATCCAATTAGGAAGCCACATAAATAGTCTGGTGACTGAAAGAACAATTTTAGAAGATAATATACGTTTGGCATTTTCACAAACACAACAGAAAGAATTATTTCAAAAGCAAAAAATAAGTATGTCTTCATTAGTGTGTTCAACATATCAAAGACTCATATGTATTTGGCTACACTGTAATCCAATGGATAATAGGAAAATAATCAACCTAAGAGAAACATGAGAGTATAGGTTTCCAATATTTGTTAAATGCACTGACAAATATAAAGAAATTAAATACACTAACTCTACCATATAAATTGTAATATCATGTTTCTAAATTCACATTAAGCATTCATTAATAATAGGTTATGCAACCAATATGCAATAAATATAATTTAGAAGCAATATGACAGGAAATGTTTTTAAAATAGTGTGTATGTGATGTAAAATCTATGTCATATAAATGGTAGTGATTACTGGATGGGATTATCTGTAATTTTCATACAAAAAAATAGACTTTAAAACAAGATGGGGTATATAATCCTTTATATAATTTTGAGTCATTTAATGGAAGATACGTTAGTGATTGCAATTTTGCTTTTTTTTTAAATATAGGTTAGAAAATAATAAAAAATGATGTTTTGAAGAATAGATACTTCAGGATCTGTTTAAATAAGTAAAGTTAGCCCTAGATGATTCAGTATAGTATTCTGAAGTTTCTTAGTGGCAGAATAAACTGGCCATTTTTTTCTATAAATATATTTGTCTCAGAAATGATATTCTATTAAAGCTGTCCAAGGAAGAATTTATACCAGGAAAAGGACTCCATATTTGTTAAGAAACTTAGATGGAGCACAGATACATAGTTAACAGTCTATTGTCAAACAGGTGCCAAGTGTTTCTTAAGGACGTCTCATCATCATAATACAAGATAAAATTGTCTATGCTTTCTATGCACATATTTATCATGAGAAACTACACATCTTAAGAAAAGAGGAGACATACAAAGAAAAAGATCGTGCCTTTAATTTCATCACTCAGGAAGCTAAGGCAGGCAGATCTCTGTGAGTTAAAGGCCAACTAGGCCTAGTTAGTAAGACCCTAGATTAAGAAGAACAGTGGGGCACTGATGGCATACAGCTTTAATCCTACCACTTGGGAGGCAGAAACAGACAGATCTCTGAGTTGGAGATATGGCCTACAGAGCAAGTTCAGGGACAATTATGACTATACAAAGAAACCCTGTTTGAAGAACCAAATGAACAAACAAAACAAACACAAAACAAAACAAGAAAAGGAGAAGAAAGGATAGAATGAGGGGGACTGGACAGAAGCAATGAATTAATTTTAAGAAAACAAAGTAGGTTTGTAGACAAAAGTTGGATGTTTACTCTGCATGTGCATGAACTGTAGAGAGGACCTCCTATGTTGCCTAAGAATGGTGTCAAATCCTGGGCACAAGTAATCTCCAGACATAAACTTCAAAAGTATATGATACTACAGGTCTGGGCAGGCATTCATGACCATTGACAGCTTTTATTGCTTTATATTTGTATTTTGATAACTGTCCCTGCTTTGAATTATACCAGATTGTAAGCCCCAGTCTTTGGCCTCTATCTTTGGAGGCCCCATCCATGTGCCTGCCAAGTCTTGACCCCTCCCCAGAGGAGGGTCAAGATGAGCCTGCCAAAATCTTGACCATGCCCTCAGTCTATTTAAACTGCTTCCCTGGAAAGTTTCCTCAGGGTCTCTTTTCCTCCACCCTGGTGGTCTTGTTAGCAGCCTCCAGTTTCCCCCCTCAGGGCCACCCTAGAGTGCAGGAATCCCATTAAACCTGTATATTTTTTTTAATTTGACTTGTGATTTGGCTTGATTGGGATGTTTGCATTGGCAGAGAACTCACGTTAGGAAAATTCCTAACACAGACAATTGGCTATTTTGTTCCCAAACTGCACTGTCTTAGGCAAAAAGACTATCACTGCATATGAGATTGAAGAGATGAGTTTAATTTTCTTTATTTGTGCCTTCTTGATCTGGTTCTGGGCAACACACAAAGCTTCCCTACACTGATGACTTCAGAAAGGCTATGAAGCTAGTCTATTTCTTCCATTCAGAGGAATGTTCAGTTGCTCTGTAACCCCAGGCACACCTGCTCAGGTTTTATGGAGGCCATTAGTTCCCACCATAAAGAGACTGCTTATTTTAAAACAAAGCAGAATCAGCATAAGCTGAGGCCAGGCCCTAGGGCAAGGCCTGCAGGGACCCTCTTCCTATCATCTATAAAGCCCTGATCCTGTAAGGAGGTGCTGAACATCTGTACTTTCAAAAACTAAGTGTTCTATCATGAAAGAAATAAAAGCACCAAATCAGTGACTTTCACTGAGTACAGGGTTATCCCTGTGAGAGCACAGATCCAGGAAGGGTCCTGGGTAGACTGAGGGTTGACAGGCAAAGCTGGAGGTTACCTGGTGGAGGAACAAAATCTGTGGTTTACAAGCCAAGAGACTTTGACTTGGAACTTTGCAAGTCCTCTGCAAAAGGAAAGGAAAAAATTAGAAGAACCAAAAATAATTTATCTTTATAGGGGAGAAAAACATTCCTTGGGCAAAATCCAAATCAGAAGCATTTCCATTGACGATAATCTCAGGTTGACAACAGTCTTGCCCTTTTCATTACTTTACTTTCAATATGGTCTTAAATGTCTGCTTCCATCTTAATGAAGGAGGTTTCTATGTTCCTCATTAATCTTCCTGAATTATACTCACTCATCTTCATAGCAGAAAAGCCCCAGTTGGCTAAAAGTAATTGACTTTGCATATTTTATTTAAATTTTCACCCTGTAGTCTTTCCCAGCTAAGTTTTCAGGGTCTAAAGAGAGTTAGTACTTCCTCTAGCCAGGGAGCTCTCAGGCCATGGAAGAGGACAGGTCACGCAGGTATGGTCCCCTGTCTGAATATACGACTGAAGTGTCTTAGAGCTCTCTCCAGTTATGGTCACTCTGTCCCTATTCCTACATAGTCCCCCATAACCCTCCATAGCTCCCCTATCTGTGACTGCATCAGACTAACAATAATGTAGCAATTGAGTTTGAGGCCCTTCTATTCTTTCACATGTGATAATATTTCAACTGACTTAATTTTATATTGTTTCTTTTCTGGCAGATTTCAGGCATAGGTATTTCACTTAATTATGTCTATGAGAATATAAGATTATGCACATTATCAATTTCTGTCTCTTGTCTCATAACCTTTTGAAAATTGTATTCATTCATCCATTCAATAAGCATCTGGTGCTGGGCCTATGATTCTAGACTGCATCCAGAAAATTAATATTATTAATCATAAAGACATTTTATTAATATTTTGAAGTTTGTTATACTCCATTTCTCTCTGAACTTTGGAATTAAGATCCATTAGGCAATACCTAGAATGAAGTTGGTAATTTTTGTATGTGGATCCAATGAGAAGGGTTGTATTTGCATCTGGACTGAGGAGAATAAAGCAAACCAACTGCCAATATAGATATCTTAGCCAATCACAT
>NW_026068158.1:138694-146534 GCF_014885135.2 Alexandromys fortis | reverse complement strand
CCTCGGTTTGTGTTTTCTTCATTACTTCCATTTCATTCTTCAGGTCTTGAACCGCTTCCCGTACCTGTTTGATTGCTTTTTCTTGTTTCTCTTGGTTTTCTTGGGTATCTTTGAGCGATTTATTCATTTCCTCTACCTTTTTGTTTGTAATCTCTAATTGGTTATGGCAGTTTTTCACCTCCTGTTTAAGGTCTTCTATTATTTTCATATAATTCACTTTTGAGTCGCTTTCTTCTAATTCTTCTGGAGTAGGGTGTACAATTCTTCTTATTTTGGGATCCCTGGATTTGGTGATGTCATGTTGCCTTTCAGGTTGTTGGAGGAATTCTTGCATTGGCGCCTTTCCATCTCTCAGGACCTGCATACCTGAAGAAAACACCTTTCCTGTGTACCAGGCTTTTTCTTTTGGGCCACTAACCAGTTCCCAGATCATAACACAGAGATTTTTTATTAGTTATGGATGCTTGTCCTAGTTTAGGCTTATTTCTGGCTAGCTTTTTTAACTTTAATTAACTGGTTTCTCTTTATTGACCTTTTTCCCTGGGGCTTTTTACCTTTCTTTTTCTGTGTCTTACTTTCCTGCCTCCTCCAATGTCTCACTGGCTGTTGGCTTCCTGGTTTCTGGCCCTGGTACTTTCCTTCCCTTCTCTCTCATTCTCTTCTCCTTCTTCTCTTTCCAGATTAGATTTCTTCTCCTACTTATTTTCCCTGCCTTCCATTCCTGTCTATCCATCTCCTGTTTAGCTATTGGCTGTTACCTTTTTATTAGACCAGTCATGTGCCTTAGGCAGGCAAGGTGAAACAAATACAGTACATCTTTACATGATTAAACAAATGCACCACAAACAAATGTTACACATCTTTACACAGTTAAGGTAGCATTCCAGAACATAAACAAAAGCAACACATCTTTAGACAGTTAAAATAATGTTCCACAGCCCTTCTGCTCCCAGCATTCATCATTGCTATTAGCTCTTCAGCCAGTGGCATCACTTTTTTAGCCCCTTCCCGGTTTGTATGGGAATTTTGATTGCCTTCATTTAATGTAGGTCTTGTCCTTAAGAACTGTCTCACTGCCAATATATACTACCTCTGGTGCTAACAGTCCTTCTGTCCTCTCTTCCCTGATGATTCCTGAGACTTGAAGTGAGGGGATTTGAGTGTACCATTTAGGGTCAAGAACTCTTTACATGTTTAATAATTTTACAACTTTGTTTTGCCATATATTGTATAAGGAAGTTTCTCTGATGAGAGTTGAGAGATGTACTCATCTATGGGTATAAAGATAAGACCTCAAATAACAGTTTGTTAGATGTCCAATTAGAAGAATAATAGTGCTAGGTCCTACCCTAGAGCCTAAGAAGACCTAGTCAGTCACAGGTTTGGGGACCCATTTACAGAACCAATCATAGATTTCATCTTGTGGAGGAGGCTTTAATACAAGCAGAAAATGATTGTTTACTCCATTATGCCACTGTTATACCATGGGACATACCTTTACCTGACCAGTCCTTATAACTTATAGGAGTCACAGCTGGATGGTACTGCAGAGGACTCCTCCTCCAGTAGCATGCATAGAAACTTACTGTATTGGGAAAGCTGGCTAATAGAGCTGAAGCCTTCAGGATGATAAAAGCTGGATTGTTCCATGTCCTATGTGTTGAAATAGAGTGGTGGGGCTGCGTCCCCAGCACCCCGGCTGCCTGGCTAGCTTATGCCCGAAATAACAACACACAAACTGCATTCATTTAAACACTGCTTGACCCATTTCTATCTAGCCTTTTCTAGGCTAATTCTCATATATTAATTTAGCCCATTTCTAATCATCTGTGTAAGCACCTCAAGGTGCGCTTACCAGGAAGATTCTAGCCTATGTCCATCCTGGGTCGGAGCTGCCTGGGAGAGCGGAGCCTGGCGTCTCTGCTCCAGAGAGCAGAGCTGTCGAGTCTACCCGGGAGAGCTGAGCATGGTGTCCCTGCTCCAGAGAGCAGAGCTGTCGGGTCTCTCAGGGAGCAGAGCAGAGCAGAGTCTGACCTCACTTCCTCTTCCTCCCAGCATCCTCTTCTGTTTACTCCTCCCACCTATGTTTTAACCTATCAGGGCCAGGCAAGCAGTTTCTTTAATGCTTAACCAATGAAATCAACAGATTGATATGACACTCCCACATCACCTACGACTTAGGTATGTTGCTGTGATTTTAGCAATAAGGGCTCACTATTAAGTCTGGTGGGTTGTCAACTACAGTGGCAGTCAAGCGTGGTGGTGCACACCTTCATTCCCAGCACTTAGGATGCAGAAGCAGGTAAATCTCTGTGAGTTCAAGGTCAGTTGGGTCTACAAAACAAGTTCTAAGATAGTCAAAGAGCCAAAGATACGCAGAGAAACTCTGTTTCATATGTGTGTGTGTGTGTGTGTGTGTGTGTGTGTGTGTGTGTGTAAAGCAGTGGCAATGGTCTTTAATGTGTATGGGAGCTCTCTCTCTAAAAGCAGTAAGTACATACCCAGCAGTGAGCTTTCTAATTGACAATCTATGATATTTGGGGAGGCATTGTTTTCTGTTACAAGGCAAATCCATTTCAACTCTGTACATAAGTTTATATGTATATGTTTTAATTTTTATAGTAGTAGTTTCCACATTGCAGTTTCAAAGATCTTTCGTATTTATTGCCTTTCCACATAATTTACAGCTCACTTTCATATTTTATGCTTTCTCTATCCCTAGTCTTGAGATCCATCACCCTCATGGCCTCTTTCTGGTTTGCCACTTTTTAAAGCTTCTCCAATTTAAACACAAAAATCTAAAGATTCCATTCCCATAAAAAATTGTAGAGTTTGTGTTTCAGTGTCTGGGTTGCCTCACTCACAATGATTTTTTTTTCAGTCTATTTACCTGTGAATTTCAAAATTTTATTTTTCCTTAGATATGAATTATATTCCATTGTATTTATTTATCACATTTTTCTTATCTATTTATTAATTAGTAGAAATCCCAATTGTCTCTATTTCCTAGCTATTATGAATAGAACAATAAGGAACATGGATGAGATACTTGCTTTTTCATGAGTTGGTTATACAAATTACTATCAAATTTAACTAATTATCATATTTTAGCATATTAAAGTTCGTTTTGAAATAAACTCAAAAGCCAATATCTTTCAAAGTCCATAACTAACTAGACAATTCTGGCTACTGCACTCACACTCATGTCCCCATTCCTGGGGAGAATGTCACCTGTATCTGTCAACATTGTCAAAGCAAATATTACACTTATTCAGAAGCTTGAATGACTGTCCTGCTTAAAAAAAAAAAAAAACAGCAAGTGGAAATCAACTCCTTGAAATTTTTCTAGGTTTGAGAAAAAGCTTAAAAGAAAGGCAAACAGGAACTAAAAACTGGAAATCAATGTAAACTAGGAAAAGCATGCCAAGTAATAAATTTAATGCTTTACTTTAAAATGCATTTTGCATTCTACTATTTTTATTTATTTATTTGCTTGTTTCTTTCTTTATTTATTTATTTGTTTGTTTGTTTGTTTGTTTATTAAAGATTTCTGTCTCTTCCCTACTGCCACCTCCCCTTTCCCTCCCCCTCTCCCAA
This sequence comes from Alexandromys fortis, assembly GCF_014885135.2. Lineage (NCBI taxonomy): Eukaryota > Metazoa > Chordata > Mammalia > Rodentia > Cricetidae > Alexandromys > Alexandromys fortis. The sequence continues at coordinate 142,937 of NW_026068158.1, read as the reverse complement.
TCAAATCCCCCTCCCTCGTCAGCCCAAAGAGCAATCAGGGTTCCCTGCCCTGTGGGAAGTCCAAGGACCACCCACCTCCATCCAGATCTAGTGAGGTGAGCATCCAAACTGCCTAGGCTCCCACAAAACCAATAGGTGCAGTAGGATCAAAAACCCATTGCCATTGTTCTTGAGGTCTCAGTAGTCCTCATTGTCCGCTATGTTCAGCGAGACCGGTTTTAACCCGGGCTTTTTCAGACCCAGGCCAGCTGGCCTTGGTGAGTTCCCGATAGAACATCCCCATTGTCTCAGTGTTTGGGTGCACCCCTCGCTGTCCTGAGCATGAGCCATGAAGAACTGTACTCAATCCTAAATTACTATAAATGACCAAACATACAAAGTAAATGCTTCAAGCTGTTTTATAGCCTTGAATACAGAATAGTAATCCTAGAAATAAAGAAGAAGAAAGTCAGCCCTACAGTTTCTGAAATAGCCACTGCCTTTTGTCTGAAATCAGCTTTCAGACCGTGGTGCAAGAAAGAGCATTCAAACAAAATAGTATGGCTTCATTGAATTCAGATGATTAAAAATGGAGAGTTTGGGGTTCTGTGAATGGGGTGAGAATGTATTGGATAGTGAAAATACCTGCATAGATTCCTGGAAATAATTTTCTATTGGTGGCCAACATTAGCAATAACATAAATAACATAATTGTTCAGAGATTCAATTTTTCATTTCATAAGCACAGAAGGTACAGATACTAATAAACTTGCAGAATGTTGATCAAAGTTATTGTGTGTAAAGAAACATATAAACAATGACCTACCTTGGAATATTCATTATTATCTTGATTGATTCTATGACACAGTTCTATAACTAATAATGATAATTTTCATTAGTAAGAAAGAAATGTTTCTAGTACTTAAATGAACGAAGAAATACAATCAGAAAACAAACCATTATTCCTAGTCTTTTGAATTTCTTTCTTCCATGACTGCAAGCATATGAGTATATGAATAAGAAAGCTCTCCCCAGTGAAGAAGAAAATGGTCTCATGATCCACCAGCACCTGTGAGACACCTCCTGTTTCTTCTATAGTTTACTCAGTCTTGTTTGATTAGAATAATACATTTTCTTTCCTCGTTAGATATGAATATAGTCAGTGAAATTATTTTAAATACCTTTTCAGTTGATTTTTATGACTCAGAATGTCTAAAATCTGTTCCTCAGTCGATATAATCTAGATGGTTCCTGTGAGATTCAAACATGCAGGAATATACAGATGTTCTGCACTGCTTCTTGTCCTGAACTCAACCTGTGAAAGTCAAGCTCATGGCTATCCTGGGATGTTTTAGCATTGCATTCCCTCACTCTTGAAATCTACTAAAGATAGATAATCATACTGTCAATTAAATAGTAAAAATTGTCAACTATATGTACGTTGGGAACTGTAGACCCTCAGACCCTGAAATTTCTATGACCCCTTGCCTACCAGAGGAAGCAACTTGTTTTCCTATGCTTGCAGCTGCTTTGAGCATGAGACCCTCACGAGTTCCTAATAACAAGGGAATATTTTTTGGTGGGCTTGCAGCTGAAAAATCAGGACACAAATGTGGGGAGAGGAACTACCCCTTAGTTTCTTGAAAACAAAGAAAAAAAGTTTCTGTGAAAACTAAAAGGCAAAGCTGGTGTGTTGAAATAAGGAGCGGCGGGGCTGCGTCCCCAACACCCCAGCCGCTTGGCTAGCTCATGCCCGAAATAACAACACACAAACTGTATTCATTTAAATACACTGCTTGGCCCATGAACTCTAGCCCTTACAGGCCAATTCTCGCACCTGGACTAGCCCATTTCTAATGATGTGTGTAAGCACCCCAAGGTGCGCTTACCGGGAAGATTCTAGCCTCCGTCCATCCTGGGAGAGTGTAGCATGGCAAGCATGGCGTCTCTGCTCCAGAGCAGAGCTGAGTCTCTCCAGGAGAGCTGAGCAGATTCTGACCTCACTTCCTCTTCCTCCTGTTTATTCCTCCCACCTATCTTTTATCCTATCAGGGCCAAGTAGTTCCTTTATTGCTTAACCAATGAAATCAACAGATTGATATATGACACTCCCACATCACTGGTGTCTCCTTGGAGTGAGTTCTCAGATGCTGCATCTGAATTTCAGCTTATGGAAGGTAAATATCAGGTCTAAGGAAAAAGTCATGGGGTTTTCCACACCTATTTCCCAATCAGTACCCTAGCACAGTTGGAGCACCCATTGTCATGTAGACTTCTTGAATGAGCAAAATATATAATAAAATAGTTATAAATAAATATGTGTTGCTTTATTTCCCTCAATTATATGTCTAGCACAAGCAACTGAACAAACTTCAACTGAAAAGATTAATCATCAAATGTTTTAGATGAAATAGTAGCCACTGAGTAACAGTGAGGTCTTAAAAACCTTAATAACAAAAAGATATTAAGAGCAAACAGTGGTTATCGTCTGGTAATATTCCATGAATACCAACACCAAGAATATTAACATGCGTTTTAATCATTTAAAATTATGATATTACCAGGCTGGTTAGAATTGTAAGTTTAAGACTGGACATGACTACATAGCCAGACCTTATCTCATCTATAATTGAAGACAATCAATCAATCAATAAATAAATAATGTTGTTATGAAGTTGCAAAGATCAACAGAGAATCTATGCTTTAACTGGCATTTTTCAATGTTGCTACCACATGTACATTATTTAACAAACATATAACTAGAAAAATATATTTGGTAATAAATGAGACCAGAAGGAAATGTTAGATCTTTCATTTCTTTGTAATCTCAGAAATATTTTTATACTTTTATCTGACTAAAAATATATGTTGCATCTATTATCAATTGGCTAGCATTTATCAAGAGATATTATGTATATAATTTAAAGTAAATTTAATGTTTTTGTTTATTATTTTGTATAAATATAGGTGCATGTGTGTATGTGTATATATGTATGCCTTATTTATATATGTGTGCATGTATATCCATGTGTGTGTCTTTGGATGTTTATATGTATGTATGTATGTATGAATGTGAGTTGCATGTATATTTCTATGTATGTACATGTGTGAATATGTGTGAATATGTGAAATGTGTATGCTTATGTGTGTGTAAGATAAATTAAGAATCCACTTAGAAATCACTGAAATTTTCTCTTTACTTTGGTATTGCTCATTGTTTGAAAGATATCTAGCAGTTTTAAGATGATCTAGTGCTCGACAACTTGGAAGGAGATTGTTTAATATAAATTTCTTTGTATATCTAGCCTCTTCAATATAGCTGAGATTAAGAATATATTAATATATTTGCTTGTGTAAATTTTTATTATACTGGTATTCATAATATCTGTAGAAAAATGTGAAAAAATTTCCATTGTTTGGGACACATGCTGAGATACACCTAGTTTATTTTCTGACACATTGGCATGGCCACTGTTTGTCTTATTTAGCCTTCCATTTAGCATATAACTTTGACAAAAGAGATAAATCACGTAAAATAAATTAAATTGATACATATTTGAGTCATCCTTATCTATGTCTCTTACTGGTTTTAGTATATATACATACTAAATCGTGCGTGTGTGTGTATCAAGATTGTACTCTATTACAGCAAATTGCTCTGAGAATAAATATAAATGATTTTTTCATAATCTCATAGATTAGAATTCTGACCGTGATGTAATCAAATGAGTTCACATCAAGATGAAACTTTACTGTTACTCAATTTCATTTTTTTTCAACAAAATAACTCCATAAATACTACAAGCAACAACTCAACTCTCCTAGTTTAATATCTTGTGAAAAATCGCTTGATTGTTAAATTTATATGACATTATGAAGAATAATTACCAATTGATCAATTTAACCTTAAATTGCTTAAATAAAACCATCAGTTGAGTTACTTCCAGCAACGAATCAGTGAGTGCCTGGTGCCTTCTCCAGCTAATTCACTCGAATTAACAAGTGTGAGTTAATGTTTGATAGCACTGATTTCCCTGGGAGCCCTTACTCCACATTTCTTCCCCCTGATTTCTTGTCAAATGAGGAAAACTAGCCATTTCTATGGAGAAAAATGGACATATTGGTTTACTTTGCAACTTGCTCAAGTGTGTAAACTCTCAGTACTATAGCCTATGCTGACTTTGCTTTATTGCTAGTACACTTTAGTGATTAGGTGTGTGTGTGTGTGTGTGTGAGAGAGAGAGAGAGAGAGAGAGAGAGAGAG
>NW_026068158.1:135022-138638 GCF_014885135.2 Alexandromys fortis | reverse complement strand
GAGAGAGAGAGAGAGAGAGAGAGAGAGAGAGAGAGAGAGAGAGAGAGAGAGAGAATCATATAGTGCATGTGGAAGTCAGAGGACAGGTATGAAATCTGATTCTCTCCTTGTACCATGTGGATCCCAGGTATCATAATTAGTTCACTTGTTGGCAGTTACCTTTAACCACTGAGTCATCATGTCAGCCTTTCTACAACGACTTTAAAAAGCATTTGTTAATTCTTACTTAACTTGGGTAAGCTACTAAAATTGTAAATAATGGTTCTGAGTACTGAGGCATTGAAATCTACAAAAACGGACAAAATGCTGCTCAAAATTTTCTTATATAATTTGTTTTTAGTTTTATTGTGAACAAAATTCAGTTCATTGGATTTTGACATGGGAGCTCCACATAATAAAAATGAATGTGGAGCTGTCTTTGAGAACAATTCATTTTATTTTGAATGCATTAACTATTGACATGAGAGAATAAAAACTGAAAAATATAATTAAGCCTACTCCCTTACCTTCTAAACAAAGAAGGGTGAGTTGATATAAGAACCAATATGAGGCAACAAAGAGCCACTCACACAAAGGAAAGAATAAAGCTGTAACTCAAGTATACACACTTGTAGCAAAATGAAAACCCAGAAATAATTTTTTAACCTACATTATAAAACAGTAACAACAGAAAACCTTCGTTCTTCCATACTCACGGTCATCTGCTAACTACTACAAGATATAATCTCGAAGTTTCAGACTTCCCAAATAAACTATAACATTTCTAAGCACACTTCATCATACAATATACTGATTTCCTGGATTGCTTTCTTTTGCTGTGGAAAAGACCATGATCAAACCAACTTATGGGAAGAAAGACTTATTTGATGTATGTGTCTTAGTCAAAGTTGAGTGCTGAGGGAAGCCAAGACAGGAACATAAGCAGGGAAGGTACATGGAAGCAGGAACCAAAGTAAAAACACAGAGCAACACTGCTTCCTGTCTTTCTGACAACCATTGCTCAGCCTATCTTCTCTTTTTTTAATTTTCTGTTCATCTTACATAGCAGCCGTAGTTTCCCTCCCACCCCTCCTGCTCCCTTCCCCACTTTCCTCCAACCCACCCAGAAAGGGCAAGCCCTCCCCATGGGAAGTCAACAAAGCCGGGCACATAAAGTTAAGATAGGATCAAGCCACTCCCCAATCCACCACCCCCCTATCAAGACTAAGCAAAGCAAAAGCATTCCATCATAGGAAATGAGCTCAAAAAAGTCAGCTCATGCACGCGGAATAGATCGTGATCCCACTTCCAGAGGTCCCACAAATAGACCAAGCTACACAACTGTTGCCCACATACAGAGGGCTTAGTTCAGTCCCGTGCATGCTCCACAGCTGTCAGGCTAGAGTTTGTGAGTTCCCAGGAGCTTGGTTCAGCTGTCTCTGTAGATTTGCCCATCATGATTTTGACCCCCTTACTCATAGAATCCCTCCTCCCTTTCTTTGATTAGACTCCAGGAACTCAGCCTGGTGTTTGGTTATCGATCTCTGCATTTGTTTTCATCAATTACTGGGTGAAGGCTCTATGATGACAGTTGAGGTATTTACCAGTCTTATTACAGGAGGTCAGTTCAGGCATCCTCTGTACTATTGTTAAGAGTCTTACCTGGGATCATCCTTGTGAATTCCTTGGAATTTCCCTAGCCCCAGGTTTCTCCCTAACTCCATAATTGCTCTCTCTATAAATATACTGATTTCTTGCTCTCCCACTCCATCCCTCCTTCAAATCAACCATTCCATTCTTTCATGTTCTCATTCCCATTCCCTCCCTTATGCTGCCCTCCCCCATCCCCAGTTTACTCAGGCAATCCCATCTATTTCCCCTTCCCAGGATGATCCATGTGTGCTCCTTTTAGAGGACTACTTGTTACCTAGCTTCTCTAGAGCTATGAATTGTAATCCCATTATTCTTTGCTTTACATCTAGTATCCACTTATGAGTGAGTACATACCGTGTTTGTCTTTCTGAGACTGGGTTACCTCACTCAGAATTAATTTTTTTTTCTAGTTCCATCCATATGCCTTCAAATTTCATGTCATTGTTTTTTACAACTGAATAATGTTCCATTGTGTAAATGTATCACATTTTCTTTCTTCATTCTTTGGTTCAAGGTAATCTAAGTTGTTTCCAGGTTTGAATAATGCTGCTATGAACATAGATGAACAAGTGTCATTGAGGTATGATTGAGCATCCTTTGGTGTATGCCCAAGAGTGGTATCACTGGGTCAAGAGTTAGATTGAGTCTCTATTTTCTGAGAAGCTGCCATATTGATCTTCAAAGTGGCTGTACAAGTTTTCACTCCAACCAGCAGGAGTGTTCCCCTTTCTCTATATCCTCTCCTACATAAGCTGTTCTCAGTATTTTTGATCTTAGTTATTCTAACAGAGGTAAAATGGTATCTCAGAATCATTTGCATTTGCATTTCTTTGATGACCAAAGATGCTGAAAAATTCCTTAATTGTTTCCATTTGAGATTCTTTTGTTGAGAATTCTGTTTAACTCTGTACCCCATTTTTGATTAGATTATTTGGTATTTTGATATCTAGTTTCTTGAGTTCTTTACATATATTTTGGAGATCAGTCCTCTGTCAGATGTGAGGTTGGTAAAGATCTTTTCCCATTCTGTAGGCTGTCATTTTGTATTACTTACCATTTCCTTTGTCTTACAGAAGCCTCTCAGTTTCAGAAGGCCCCACTTCTTAATTGTTTCTCTCAGTGTCTGTGCTTCTGGGGTTATATTTAGGATGATATCTCCTCTGCCAATGTGTTCAAGGTTACTTCCCATTCTTTCGTCAGTCACGTTCAGTGTAACTGGATTTATGTTGAGGTCTTTAATCCACTTGGACTTGAGTTTTGTGCATGGTGATAGATATGGACCTATTTGCAATCTTCTGCACGATGACATCCAGTTTTGCCAAAACCATTTGTTGAGGATGCTTTCTTTTTTCCATTGTACAATTTAGGTTTCTTTGTCAAAAAACAGATGTTCATAGGTACATGGATTAATGTCAGGATCTTCAAGTTGATTCCATTGGCCCATTTGTCCATTTTTATGCCAATAACATTCTGTTTTCATTACTATAGCTCCACAGTAAAGCTTGAAGTCAGGGATGGTAATGTCTCCAGAAGTTACTTTCTTGTACAGGATTGTTTTAGCTATCCTGATTTTCTGTTTTCCTATATCAAGTTGGATATTGTTTCTTGAAGGTCTGTGAGGAGATTGTGTTCGGATTTTGATGGGGATTGAAATGAATGTGTAGATTGTTTTTTGGTATGATTGCCATTTTTCACATTTATTTATTTAAATTGTTTTTATTAATTTATATATTTTTCTTTGCTCCCCTTCCTTTCTCTCCCCTCCCCTCTAACCTTCTCCCAAGGTCCCCATGCTCCTAATTTACTCAGGAGATGTTGTCTTTGTCTACATCCCATGTACATTCCATCCATGTATGTTGCTCTTAGGGTTCTCTTTGTTGTCTAGTTTCTCTGGGATTGTGAATTGTAGGCTGGATTTTCTTTGCATTATGTCTAAAATTCACTTATGTGTGAGTAGAATTAATATTTTTCCTTTGGGGTCTGG
>NW_026068158.1:111753-125914 GCF_014885135.2 Alexandromys fortis | reverse complement strand
TTTTTTTTCTAGTTCCATCCATATGCCTTCAAATTTCATGTCATTGTTTTTTACAACTGAATAATGTTCCATTGTGTAAATGTATCACATTTTCTTTCTTCATTCTTTGGTTCAAGGTAATCTAAGTTGTTTCCAGGTTTGAATAATGCTGCTATGAACATAGATGAACAAGTGTCATTGAGGTATGATTGAGCATCCTTTGGTGTATGCCCAAGAGTGGTATCACTGGGTCAAGAGTTAGATTGAGTCTCTATTTTCTGAGAAGCTGCCATATTGATCTTCAAAGTGGCTGTACAAGTTTTCACTCCAACCAGCAGGAGTGTTCCCCTTTCTCTATATCCTCTCCTACATAAGCTGTTCTCAGTATTTTTGATCTTAGTTATTCTAACAGAGGTAAAATGGTATCTCAGAATCATTTGCATTTGCATTTCTTTGATGACCAAAGATGCTGAAAAATTCCTTGTTTCCATTTGAGATTCTTTTGTTGAGAATTCTGTTTAACTCTGTACCCTATTTTTGATTAGATTATTTGCTATTTTGATATCTAGTTTCTTGAGTTCTTTACATATATTTTGGAGATCAGTCCTCTGTCAGATGTGAGGTTGGTAAAGATCTTTTCCCATTCTGTAGGCTGTCATTTTGTATTACTTACCATTTCCTTTATCTTACAGAAGCCTCTCAGTTTCAGAAGGCCCCACTTCTTAATTGTTTCTCTCAGTGTCTGTGCTTCTGGGGTTATATTTAGGATGATATCTCCTCTGCCAATGTGTTCAAGGTTACTTCTCATTCTTTCTTCAGTCACGTTTAGTGTAACTGTATTTATGTTGAGGTCTTTAATCCACTTGGACTTGAGTTTTGTGCATGGTGATAGATATGGACCTATTTGCAATCTTCTGCACGATGACATCCAGTTTTGCCAAAACCATTTGTTGAGGATGCTTTCTTTTTTCCATTGTACAATTTAGGTTTCTTTGTCAAAAAACAGATGTTCATAGGTACATGGATTAATGTCAGGATCTTCAAGTTGATTCCATTGGCCCATTTGTCCATTTTTATGCCAATAACATTCTGTTTTCATTACTATAGCTCCACAGTAAAGCTTGAAGTCAGGGATGGTAATGTCTCCAGAAGTTACTTTCTTGTACAGGATTGTTTTAGCTATCCTGATTTTCTGTTTTCCTATATCAAGTTGGATATTGTTTCTTGAAGGTCTGTGAGGAGATTGTGTTCGGATTTTGATGGGGATTGAAATGAATGTGTAGATTGTTTTTTGGTATGATTGCCATTTTTCACATTTATTTATTTAAATTGTTTTTATTAATTTATATATTTTTCTTTGCTCCCCTTCCTTTCTCTCCCCTCCCCTCTAACCTTCTCCCAAGGTCCCCATGCTCCTAATTTACTCAGGAGATGTCTTTGTCTACATCTCATGTGCATTCCATCCATGTATGTTGCTCTTAGGGTTCTCTTTGTTGTCTAGTTTCTCTGGGATTGTGAATTGTAGGCTGGATTTTCTTTGCATTATGTCTAAAATTCACTTATGTGTGAGTAGAATTAATATTTTTCCTTTGGGGTCTGGATTACCTTCCTCAATATGATGTTTTCTAGATCCACCCATTTGCCCACAAATTTCAAAATGTCATTAGTTTTTTTTTTTTCTGTGTACTACTCCATTGTGTAAATATACCACTTTTTCCTTATCCATTTTTCAGTTGAGGAGCATTTAGGTTGTTTCTAGGTTCTGGCTGTGACAAACAATGCTGCTATGAACATAGTTGAGCACATGTTCATGTGGTATGATTGGGTATCCTTTGGGTATATACCCAAAAGTTGTATTGTTGCATCTTGAGATAGGTTGTTTCCTAATTTTCTGAGAAATCGCCATATAGAAATCCAAAGGGGCTGTACCAGTTTACACTCCCACCAACAATGGAGAAGTGTTCATTTTACCCTACATCCTTTCCAGCATAAGTTGTCATTAGTGTTTATGATCTTGGATATTCTCACAGGTGGAAGATGGAATCTCAGAGTTGTTTTGATTTGCCTTTCTCTGATGACTAAGGAGTCTCTGGCTTGTGTCTGGTTCTGCAGAGGTCTGTGGCTGGAGACTGCTCCTGCAGTGGTCCCTGACTCTCATCCAGTCCTGCAAAAGTTTTTGTCTTGGGCCTCCTCCCTCCAAGAATTCTATTTTTACTATGTTGATCCTAGTTATCCATGAACATGGGAGAGCTTTCCATTTCCTGATATCTTCTTCAATTTCTTTTTTCAAAGACTTTAAGTCTTATGATGGTTCTTATGATAAAGGTCCTGAAGAGATCAGGTTTACGAAAACCATATATAATATGATAAAAGTAATTTACAATAAGTCAACAGTCAACACCATTAAATTAAATGGAAAGAAACTCAAAGCAATTCCACTAACATCAGAAACAATACAAGGCTGTTCATTCTCTACATATTTATTCAATATAGTACTCAAAGTTCTAGCTAGAGTAATAAGACAACAAAAGGAGACCAATGGATACAAACTGGAAAAAAAGAAGTCAAACTTTAGCTATTGGCAGATGATATGATAATATGTGTGTGTGTGTGTGTGTGTGTGTGTGTGTGTGTCCCAAAAAATTCTACCAGGGAACTCCTACAGCTGATAATCACCTTCAGTAATATGGCAGGATACAAGATTAATTGAAAAAAAATCAGTAGTCTTCTTATATACAAATGATAAATGAGCCAAGAAAGAAATCAGAGAAACATCACCCTTTATAATAGCCACAAATAATATAAAGCATCTTGTAGTAACTCTAATCAGCCTGTTTTCTTATACATCCTAGGACCATGAGTGATTCTGCCACAGTGGAATGGGCTTTCTCATATCCTTCATTAATCAAGAAAATGCTTTCAGAGGCTTGCTTATAGGCCAATCTAACAAATGCATTCTCTCAGTTGAAGTTCTTCATTCCCAGATAACTCTAGCTGTGCCAAGTTGACAAAATACAAACCAGTACAATGCTACTTAAGCATGGCATTATTTTATATATATTTCAGCGAGAAACAGAAAATAGCATATGGTCTTAAAATAACAGAAACATACAGTTCACCCCTCTCCAAATGTGCGCAACAGAGAGCTTTTTGGAAAAGACACGAGAAAAATCTTGTGGGAAAAGTAACAGCACAAACTAGGTGTACCATTCTCATACATCTTTTTACACCTCTCATTTACTCTGTTTTATACTCTTCTTTCCTACCTGTATTCTCTCATTGGCTATAAACAAATTTCTTCAGTGTTTCTTTCTTCATGTCCTTTAACTATTTCTTTGCTGCTACATGGGCTCTGCAAAGTCTTGTTTCCAGAGTATCCAGCTTTCTAAGTACTTTTCTGAAGAGAGGGCTCTCTAGTCCTATAAGAGCCTAATAACAATTTTTATTTTTGCTAAAAAGCTAAGGAAAATTGAAAAGGATTAGAATCATTCTCTGAAGAAGCAGGCATTTAATCTTTCTAATTAGAAAAGTCAACAGAAATCATAATACAGAGCATTCTTTACTCTTCTTCTCTGAGATGATCAAAGCAACTGTGTATGCCTTGATTCTTGTCGGCATTTGATCTGCCAGGATGTTTTGTAGAGAAGAATAATTAAAATTGTGTTTCTATAATACTGTTTTATCTAGTTCAACATACACTATCTTAGATGAAAGGAAAAGAGCGACTGTAGATCTTATAGAATAGAGATTTATTATAGGAATTGAATATGTCCAGAAGGAAAGAAAAGTTCTACTACCAGATTGTCAAAAGTCATAATCAATAAAGATTTTGTGCTTTCTACAATTTGGTTTTCTACACTGGTCCAAAAAGTCTTTGAGTGAAACACCATATTATGATTCTTGAAAGCAGGGTCTTGTACAATGAAAGTCAAAAGCATGGGTCACTGACTCTAGAAATGTCAGCAGGCAGAGGCTGAGTGGGTGACAAAGAGATCCATAGTGGAGGGTGATGATGGAGGCTAAATACAGAATGAGTTTAGAAACCAATACTTTAGGGAAAGCTCTCTAATATGCTGATTACTTCCATCTAGAAAAAAACTTAAAAAGCAGAAAACACAGACAATTTTCCTTACTTCATTTATCAGACCAAGGAAAGTCCAAGTAGTAAGAATGCATTTGTTATCAATCCCTTCTCTGGTAAGGGGGGATCCTGGCCAAAAAGACTTTTCCACAAGCCATAATTGTCTATCTAATGTTACCTACATGTGGGACTTCACTTGCATAGGAAGATGGTTTCATTCACCATGCATTTCATCCCTTCCTCTTAACAATACCTGAACACATGGGGAAATCAGCTTCAACATTGAGGAGCTTCCCAGTAACGTTGTTGAATGTGGCAGCAAACTTCTTTCGCATTTGTATACAGTTCCCCAGTTTTTAAGTCTTTTTCCTTATTATCTTGAGTTTCTACCTTACAGGAAAGATAGCTGCTCTTTCATGGGGATAGCTAAGCAGTCTGGGAAGAGTCTTACATGTCAAGGAAAGGAGACTCATAAGCCAAGACTGAACTGGGACTTCTCAGCAACTGATGTGATAGCTCAATATCCAATCCTTCAGGCCCAATCAAGTCTTCAGATGACTACAACTCATGTGTGTGCATGTATGTGTGTGTAGATATATGTATATGCGTGTTTATGTGTGTCTATGTATGTGTATGTATTCACATATACTATATACATAAGCATATATATGTGTGTGTATATATATATATGTATATACTCAAATCACCTAAGACATGCTGAGACAAAACCACTCTCTCTCAACCCCAAAGCACAGCTCAGGCCCCAAAGACAGCTCTGCTGTCTACATGGAGTCCCTACAGTCGCTTGGAGCTTTTTCCAGGAGCCACAACTGTTGATTTTCTTCTAATTTTTTTTAATTGAAAAGAACTTACAAATGTTTGCTAGGGAAAAGGGAGATGAGACTCAGCATTGATGCCTGATTGTGTACCAGGGAAATAAGTGGTTTCCTATAAAAGCAACCATGAAATTTACATTGGGATTCCAATGAATATGGCTCACCAGCTCATCAGCTTCCTCTGGGTGCATCAGCCAAACATTCACTGAAACTACAAAGGAGACCCTGAAGAGAACAGGAAGCAGGGATCAAAAGGAACCTAAGCTCATACTACCTTTGTAAAGAATAAATGATACACACACACACACACACACACACGCACACGCACACACACACACACACACGCACGCACACGCACACACACACACACACACACACCTCCACTAGTTTAGGGTAAGCCTTTGGGAAAATATATCTACTTATAGTTAACCTATAGGTCTACTTAAACAATAAGCTTTACTACATAAAAGGGTAATTTCCAGGAAACCTGAAGATCTCTCATGGTACAGTAGTTTACTGTCAACTTCCAATAATTAGTATCATGTTATTGACATAAAATCCTCCTCAGAAATTAGCCATAACTTCAGTTCTTCTATGATAATCATGGATACTTCTCTTCTTACTGTAAAGATAGCTGATCAGACAGTTCCAGAGACACAATATGCATTCTAAATGAAATCCCCATCAACATCAGCAGATGTTTTGGTAGGGATTTCTCACATCTTTTCTAAGCTTTATACGGCTTTTGAGATTAAGAAAACATTATATTGAGTAAAACGTTGACTCATCTCTGTATACAGAGGTCACAGTTTCAATATGTAGTTGGCAGTAGGTTTGTACACAGAGAATTTTTAAAAAGGAATTTTTGCCAAGTAACACTTTAACTTAATTACACAAAGAATATTCACTCCTATGCAGTCCTTCAGATCGAGGCAGGAGGTTACAAGATGTCACCACTCAGGTAGGTTTCAGCTACCCAAGGAGAAATCCTCTGTTCCTGCAGGTGCAGGTGTTTCTTCTGGGCTTACTTGATTATATTCCCCTATATTCTTTCTCCCTCCCAAAACCTCGTGTGTGTGTGTGTGTGTGTGTGTGTGTGTGTGTGTGTGTGTGTGTGTAAAATTTTTAATTTGGTAATGAGAAATAAAAGTTGAAGAACTTTACATTTTAAAAATCCAAGATAGATAAATTAATGATAGATACTAGTATGAAATCAAAACAGGAGACACATTGTTGTTAAGGAGTCACATTGTTATTGTCTCCATAACGTACAAGAATAAGTTTCTGTTTCCTAAACACAATGTATTCTGTAAACCTCAACCTATGCTAAATTTGTATACCCACCCCTTTGCCTTACTAAACTCCTGAACCTCCTAGAACTATTCTATATGCTTGCTCTCTTGCCTTATGAAATGTGTCTTGCCAGAAACCTTGATGATTCCCCTTCCACATGATATATTATTGCACTTATCTACCAAACAGGCAGCCTTGAGCCCTGAGTCCCCCACTCTCTCTGTCCAGGTTCTAACAGTCAATTATCTTGACAGCTGTGTTCCATCAACTCTAACTCTTCCTTCATAAAAAAGGACCTCAAAAGACAGTGAAGGACTTCTATCTGATATCCCAGATTAGGGAGAGGCAGTTGTATGGCCAGTCGCTGGTGCACTTCTAAATACAGCTTCCTTTAATTGTTTTTTTTCCCCCTCAGGTCTAACAATAGGTGATAGGTAGATAGATAGATAGATAGATAGATAGATAGATAGATAGATAGATAGATAGATAGATAGATAGATAGATATAGCTGATAGGTATGTAATTGATAGGTTGCTTTATGGATACATGGAAAAGATTGCACACTATGATGCAATCTTTCAGTTTCTGTCTCTCTCTCTCTCTCTCTCTCTCTCTCTCTCTCTCTCTCTCTCTCTCTCTCTCGTGCGCTGTTTGTGTGTATGACTCCTGCTGGAACTTTAGAAACCACAATTGAATGATAGATTATTTTCTCTCAGCCAACAACCAATAACAAGTAAACTTGCCAAGCTAAATAACTGTTCTGTCTTATTCTGGTGTAAAGGTTCTGGGAGACAGACTCACTTTTCCCTCCATTCATATTCTGTGTTGAAGCCATACTCCGTCTCTCACTGAAGCTCTTGCATAAGTCCTTTTCTACAGCAAAATATTTACAATCCTGTTCCTCTCAGTTCCTGAGTATCCCAAAGTTGTTGCCATCTCCAGAGCGCCATCGCTTGCTGTCAAAGATCAATCAAGCTGTCTTGGCTTCTACATTTCAAACACACAAATCTTGAGAGACCAGTCTCATATATAGCTTTTAATTCCATATCACCCAACAAAAACTTAATCTGTTGCAATATGGTTTCCACTTCCACAACTATAAAATCCATTTTCAAATGCCACAGCTGATCCAAATCTCATTATAAACTTCAGTCCTCCCTCAGCATCATTAATGCGAGTGTCCAAGGAGGCTGTGACTTCACTGTGCTCTCCAGCTTTGCTTCTTCTCTGTCTTTGAACATATGTGTTCTCTAAGCTAGTTGCCACCATCCACAGTGGAGCTCTGAGCTGAGCTCCCAATGTCCAGTCAGAGAGAGGAAGGAGTGATAATATGAGCAAAGGGGTCAAGACCATGATGGGGATTGCTACTGAAACAGCTTAACTGAGCTGATAGGAGATCACTGACTCTGGCCTGATAGTGGGGGAACCAGCATAGGACCAAACTCAGTCCTCTGAAAGTGGGTGACAGTTGTATGGCTGGGGCAGACTGTGGGGCCACTGGCAGTGAAACCAGGATTCGTCCCTACTGCTTAAACTGTGTTTTTGGAGCCCATTCTCTTTGGAGGGATACCTTGCTCAGCTTACATACAGTAGGGATGACCTTAGTCCTTCCTCAAAGCACTGTATTAGGCTTTGGTGGCCTTACCTTCTCTGAGGAGTGGATGGGGTGGGGTGGGAGGAATGGTGGAGGAACCAAGAGGAGGGGAGGGAGTTGGAACTGGAATTTGTATATAAAATAAGAAAAGATAGTCTTTTTTAAACAAAATAATAATTTTTTAAAAAAATTAATATGAACATTTGTCATTCTTTTATTCCATATCATCCATAACTTTCTCCAATAGAGTACATCCATTAAATATTACTAAAGTTTAATTAAATTTTATCTGGTGATAGGAAGATAAACAAACTCACAGACTTCAATATTAATCACTGTGTTCATTTATCATCATTGCAACAAAATAACAGAAAACTGCTGAAAGGATGTAAGAATTTCTTTTGACTCATGGCATCAGAGGTGTTAACACATGGGCTGATGGCTACATTTCTATGAGCTCATAGTCGGGCAGAATGATATGCTGGAAGGAGACAAGTGGAGAAGAACTGCTTATCTTGTGGTGGCCCTGAAGCAGAGTGAAGACAGGAGGAGGTGGGTGTCACACTATGTCCATCTAAGGCAAGGCTCTTATGGCGGACTTCCTCCAACTGTCGTCAAACTCCTAAGTGTTAATTAAGCTGTGTTAAATAAGATGAGTGAATAAACCCATTGATAAAGGCAGTAGCCTCATGATCACATCCCTTTTTAGGAATAAGCTTTCAACACATAGCCCTGTTTGAAATGTACTTCTTTCCAAACAATAGTTCCATATCCATAAGCTCATTCATTTGTAAATTTATTTATAGATTTCTAACATCTGTACTAGGCAAACTATGGGAAGATTATGACAAATCTACTGAAAGATTTATAAGCTAATAAGCAATTAGAGGCACCAAGGTAGGAAATATTAATAAGGCAGATGTTCATATGCAAAATTAAACAGGTAGAATGATACAGTCTTATGAAAAATGGGGAATAAAATGCCAGGTGAAGAAAGTATTGCTAATGTCAGAAGTTATGTGGAATTGTGTAGGAAAATGTTGTGAAATCTAGAAATACAAAAAATAGTTGGTATCATAGATTTTATCCTAGGTCTTTGAGAGGACGAGGAAGGGAAATGGAATGTTCAGGGCCTGCTTGGGCTACAAAGGGCCACCAAAGGCAATGTAGGCAAATTAGTAAAAACTTACTTCAAAAGCAATGTTTAAAAAGCTGAATGGGAGTGTGTTTGCCTAGCTTGTGTGATAATCTGTGTTCAGTCTCCAGCATCCAACCCCAATCACAACCTCAAAACTCAAGGAAATCTGTGAGGACATAGATAACCAGAAACTTTTCACAATAATAGGTCAATATTTACTTTATGGGCTAGAATACATACCCAGATCTTAAGCCAAAAAGGCTGAGCCCAAATACCATCATGTTCAATCTTTGATATATTTTGTGATTACTAATTATGTTACTAATGGATAACATATACTTGACTTTAAACACACAATTCTATCATGTGCCCCTAACTTATGTTTCAAATATATGTATTTGCTCAACAAAAGGCATGCTTGTTTAAGGTTAAATGAGCAACTACTTTAACTAGGTTCTGTTATAGATGGGCAGGATGAATACGCATGTATAGAGATTAAGATACGAACAAATAATGACAAACTTATACTAACTATCTTTTTTCTCAAGATTTATTTTTGGGTTTTATATTCGTGTGTGTCGGGTGATATCATGTCTGTGTGGGCACCCACCCAGTTAGGCTAAAGGAGATCCCCTGAAGCTAGAGTTCCCGACTGTTGTGACCTGAGTGATGGGAACCACACTTGAGTCCTCTGAAACCACAGCAAGCATTTTACCTGCTGAGCCCTGCCTCAAGCTCTTTATGCCAACCATCTTTAAACTCAAACAATGATGTGAACAAAAGTACAGAAGCTTGTCAGCAGCCAAATCGCTTTTTTACTTTATACTCAATTCTTTATTTTCTGTAACAGGCTATAGTTCCTTAAGGTTTGTAAACAAATTAAACTCTGCATAACATTATTTAACTTGATTTGTTTAAAAGTCTAATTGCATCATTGGGGGAATCAATTTTTCACTCTGCTCAAGTTAAATTAACTGTGCTTGACTGGCTATATTTTCAGAAAAGCAAAACGAAGTGGAAAATTGTTGCTGTAGTGACAAAAGGCCCCCTAATTTGCTTTGTCAGAGCCCTCAACATCGTACTGCAAGTAGGAAATGTGCTAATTAGCCGACATTTCACTGGCAATTATTGCCACTTTTCTGGACAATTTTGATTTGGTAGTCGGTGTTGCAAAAACACCAATTTGGGAATAAATTTTAAAAATAGGAAAAGCCCAACAGTTTAAGGCTTTGTGTTAAACAGCAAATGCATTCTTATTACGTGTTCAGCTTACACTATCTTAATTTACATTATTCACAAATGCAATAACATACTATTTCAAAAAAATTACACAAAGTTTTTATAGTCAACCTTTACAATATCTGTCTATGACCCCTGAAAGGTATTTTTTAAATCTTTTTCTTTAATTTTTGATGTGATAATATAATGACATCATTTCTCCCTTTCCCATCTCCTCCCCAAGCCCTGCCATATAAGCCCCCTTGCTCCGTTTTATATCAGTAGGCTCGTTTGCATTAAATTCTATTTCATGCCTATATATTTGTATGTACATATATTTTCCTATGCATAATCTATTCAGTCTATGTAATCTAATGTGTAAGACTGTTTTAAGGGTTGGCCATTTGATACTGAACCACCAATTGGTGTGCTCTTCCCTAGGGTAGACTCTCACACTCTCAGCATTGCTTAGCAGGCAGTGGTTCTCTGGTGAGGCCCCTGGGCATTCTGCCATCCACTTTGTTATGTCTATATTTCAAAGAGAAATCGTTAAGGAACAATGACAACTGTACTTTTTAAGAAAAATGTTCTTTATTTTACTATAAGTTGTCAAGCAATAATTATGTGTATTATGTTACTTACAATATATCTATGCTTTAGTGAGTGATTAAACTAACATGAGTAATGTATTATTCAGCTCAACTATTTTACATTGCTTTACAGTAAAACTATGTAAAATTCAATCCCCTTTTTCTATTACAATGTTGAGATGTCTATTGTTCACATAAGTCACATTTATTTTAAGTTTTGATTAGTATGCATTCACTGTACAAAGTACTGTTTCACCACAGTTTATTCAAAGTACTGGGAGCACACTCACCTCCCACAACTGCTCCTGTGCCAACTCCACCAACTCCTTTTCTTCACAAAACGCCTTTCTCATGAGTTTGCCGTACTTCAATCAATGTGAATAATCCTATGTCTATTCATTTTCCTGAATGTGCCATATCATTCTTCTTTATGGCTAAATAAAACCAACATATTTTAATCTATGTTACTCCATCATTATTCATTTATATCTTTATCAACAACATCCTTCAAAATTATGGATCTGATAAAATATTTTGAAAATCAATAATCTTTTTATGTTTTTATTTTACTAAAAATAAAAATTCAAGCTATCTATTGACTTTAATTCAATTTTCTAAAAACAGTTAATATGGTTGGGGCTAGGATATGAAATTAAAACATATAGCTTCATCTTCCAACAGTGTGTCATTAAAAATAATTACTGGATTAAATAAATTTTTACAATATAAAAATAAATACTGTATTAGACATAGGCCAGGGTCTGTGGATTAGGGGTATTTCAACTCTGTACTAGAGATACACTTGGAAAATTCCTCCTTGAAAGTTTAACATTTAGGCATAATTTGAAAGATCCTGAGTAATCAGTCAACCAAAGACAGAGTACTATTTCTGAGATAACAGAGCAGAAAGACAAATGCAAAGGTAGCGTATGAGTGCACACCTCTGATGGAGGAAGGTCATTGGCTAATAAAGAAACTGGCTTGGCCCATTTTATTGGTTAAAACATAGGTGGGTGGAGTAAACAGAACAGAATGCTGGGAGGAAGAGGAAGTAAGGTAAGACGCCTCAGACAGATGTGATAGCTCTGCTCTCTGGGGCACACACAATGAAGCTCCGACCCAGGATGGACGTAGGCTAGAATCTTCCCGGTAAGCGCACCTAGCGGTGCTATACATATGATTAGAAATGGGCTAAATTAATATGTGAGAATTAGCCTAGAAGAGGCTAGACAGAAATGGGCCAAGCAGTGTTTAAATGAATACAGTTTGTGTGTTGTTATTTCGGGCATGAGCTAGCAGACGGCCGGGGTGCTGGGGACACAGCCCCACCGCTCCTATTACTTCACACCTCATTCCAGTAAGTGCATTGATCTGGACACTTGAAAGGCAGAGATCACCTGCTTATTTCCCTACCAAAGATCAGAGAGGCCTCATAGAGGATTCAAAGTAACAGACTCAGGGTTTGAACTTGACTGCATAGTGGATGCTAGTGTTCACATGCAATTTTATTTCTGATATCTAAAATCTATTTCTTGAAGGAAGTTATAGCAAGTTAGATTATACTATAAATATATGATATGTTCAAATATCTTATAAAGAAAATGTAAACGAGGCAAATATGACATAAATGAGAGAAAGGGTTAAGAGCTATGTTGGTCCCTTGTATCTAACTAGCCTGACGTTCTGATTAATGGCTTCTGATATTGAAAAGAAGCATGAAGGGCGATGTGTGTTCTCACTTCTGTGTGGTATATATAATATGTCAGTTACTACCTGGGGCCCTGGGTACCAGCCTCAGCACACCCACAAGGTCTGAGTTGGAGATATGCTGAAATGGGTTGTATACTTGTGAATCTGTCTAGGAATTTTTCAGCTGTAAACTCACTGTATAATACTTGTTGGCTCACCATAACTTTATCCACACCCTGCCATTCCCCAACTACTCCTTAGGATAGATGTTACCTACATTCTTATTACCTATTTGCCTCAGCACCATGGTATTCTCCAAGAGTACCAGAAAAACTTCAGAAGGCATCTTCCTCTTGAACTTGGAGCAAGGGACATTAGATATAGTAGTGACATCACATATCAGGAGGAAAAAGGTTAAGTATATTCAAAGGAAAAAATACAAGTACAATGGAGTATAAGTTCTTAATGCATAAAACAACCTTCTGAGTATAAGGCTATTAAAGTGCTTCCCAGTGGAATGTTTCTCTAACAGGAAAACTCACAGAATCCCCAGCTTTATTTGTTAACCATCCAACAGAAATCTTTAGCATTAAGTACCTCCAGAGTTGGTACAATTATGACACCCAATGTGTCCTACCCAGTCTCCTTTGCTGAAGAAACTGCAGTATGGGCATAAGATGGAATTAAAAGGCAAGGCTATAGGTTCCCACCTCACTAAAATTAAAGTATTAACAATATAATCTATTAAACAATTTTTACTACACTCATAGGTACTGAGAAAAAAATGCCTGTCCAACATGATGAACTCTTAGCTCTCTGGAACAATAAGCCAAAATAGACTTTTCTCTACAAGCTCCTTCTGGTCATGGTATCTTACCACAGCAACAGAAAAGTACCTGATATAATATGTGAGGGCAGATAACTTAATATACTGCAGACACTGAAGCATCAGAGGGAGAAGTCGTGACGTTTACTAGCATATTAGTACTTATTTCACTGCAACATGGATCTGATAATTGTAAATGCCTATGGTTTTATCTTTGGAGTTATTAAATATATTCCTCGGAAGATGCAGAAAATTTTAAGGATTTAAGGACAGAACCTTTAGAAATGGGTAATATAATAAAAGTGAAAGCCAGCCCTAAAGAAGGTGTTCTTTAGACGAGTTTCTGGTTAAGTGAGAACTCAGGAGGTTGACGGACTTCACTTAGAGCCAAGGCCATGAGGGGAGGCGATGATCTAGAGGCATAGCAGCACATCCTATGTGAATCTGATTTTAAAATAAGAGGTTATTCCCTGACATCACTTGAAACTGGGTAGAGTCTGCTTTGTATATCAAAAGTTGAGAAAAGAAAGAAAATGGGAAAAGAGAATTCTTAAAAAAGACATGAGAGAGTTGAAACAGAGAGGTGTAAATAGAACCTATTTTGAGTGTGAGAAGGAAGATTAAACAATAAAATCAAAAAGCTGGAAGGAATATGGTATTTATCTAAGAACGTGTCCATTTCTTTTACATTTTCCAGTTTTGTGCCATATAGGCCTTTGTAGTAAGATCTAATGATTCTTTGAATTTCCTGATGGTTTCAATGCGGAATTCTACCAGAACTTCCAAGAAGACCTAATACCTATACTCCTTAATGTATTTCACAATATAGAAGCAGAAGAGTCATTGCCAAATTCCTTTTATGAAGCTACAGTCACTCTGATACCAAAACCACACAAAGACTCAACCAAGAAAGAGAA
>NW_026068158.1:108044-108995 GCF_014885135.2 Alexandromys fortis | reverse complement strand
CTTTTTTTTTTTCAATAAAAAAATTATATTTAAAAAAAAAGCTGGAAGGAGACATCTGAAAGAGAAAGGAGGAGACAAAGCATATTATATGTAACAGAAGAAAGAATAAACAAATAACCTGGCGTTTGGTGGTATCCATGGTAACACAGCAGATAACAGAATATGTTCCCAATCTCTTTTCTTCTCCAAACAACAAGAGATACGGAATAGGAAGCCGGGGCTGCGGCAGAAGTGAATGCACGATACTTCCAAATTTGGACTGTCTCCACTTTCCATCCTAAAGATGTGTCTTTGCTCATCATTCATAGTCCTCCCCTCCGTTTTTCCTTCCCTCTCCTTTCCTCACTCCCTCAATCTTTCCCCCTCCCTCCCTGTCTCTGTCACTCTCTCTCTCTTCTCTCTCTTTGTGTGTGTGTATGTCTGTGAGTCTGTGTGTAAAACACCATATGGAAATGTTGCTTGTACTGTTTGAGGAGACAATATAACAATAGCAACACAACTGTTTTTGAAATCACATTTAGATTTTATAATTTTATTACTTTAAACTATCTTTGGCTACAACTGTACAGAGTTTCTGAATATGTAAATTGTATTACATTGTATTAAATTCTTCTTTTTGATTACCCTTTTGTATTAGAGTAAACATAACAGATGCTCAGTTAAAAAAAAAAAAAACTCCTATATTTTTCTCTATTACTTACCCACTATGTGTGTGTGTGTTTTAATAAGTAAAGTTTGTTGGAAGATGAGAGAGCAAAACAGCCATACTAGTCAGCCATACAGGTTAGGGAGTGGTGTCACTCACCTTTCATTCCAGAACTGGGAAACAGAGGTAGATGGATATCTATTAGTTCAAGGAAACCCTGGGCTGCACAAGATGGAATTTATGTAAAAGAGAAGCAGAGCTCACACAATGGTGATCCCAGGACTTGGGATCCTACACTTTAATCT
>NW_026068158.1:101170-107522 GCF_014885135.2 Alexandromys fortis | reverse complement strand
ACATATATATTTTTTAATTTTTAGGTAACTGAATTCTTAGCTTGCATTAGTTCTCTGAAATCAAATTAAAAGAAAATAACCTATGCATATGGGGAAATGTAAAATGCAGTAAAGTAACATTGCTCTAACCATAATACAAAGGGGAAGCAAAAAACAGTAGTAAATGTAATATAATGGACATCTCAATGTGACTGCTCTTGCATAGCTATACTTGAAGAAGATGGAAATAACCACATGCTGTGTCTTCAGGGGAATCAGACCAGTTGTGTTGCTGTTGTTATTTTCTCTCCTCAAATACTGAGAATATTTTCATTTTATTTTCCAAGATGACAAACAAGCCTTGATACAATAAGGCCAAGCACTGACTCTCATGAAACACACAGTAACTAACTCCTTCTAGGAGAGTTACAACATTAGCTGAATCTTTTAAGTTTCCATGGTAGATAGGTCATTATCTGTTAATTTCATTTCAGACTTGCAAATTAGACATAAAAACCTAATTATTATGAAAATAGGACATCGTTAAGTCTTATAAAAGTGTGCTCAGATCTAAAGAATTATTATAAAAAGAAGTCATTAAGTCTAATAAGATTGAGCACTGGTCTAGATAGAAATAAAATCTAGACTAAAGCATTGAATCAACTTAGTGGGTAGTGAAAATTCACCTCAACAATTCACTGCTGAAAACAGAAAAGCCTAGCTGTCTACAGCCCAAGAAATTTCTGGCCAGGGATATAGAGCTCCCCTAAACATTGTAACCTTTCACTTTGCAAGGTATTGGTTGCCTGCAACCTTTGACACCATAATCTTACTAATGTCGTTCAGTAGCTTTATTACTTTCTAATTAATGAAGCTCTTCTTTCTTTTATAATAAACTTTATTGCTGTCTTTTATCTCCGTGTGTCTACCAATAAAAAAAATTTAGCAATCCATATCAAAACTACCAAGTATCTGATAAAATTAACCCTTGAGATGTCCTGAAGATTCTAATATGGTGCAAAGGTTTACATTAATTTTTGATCTTCCACATATAAATACAGAACCATATACTTAAATTAGAGTCATTATAATTGGATTGGGTTTGATGCACTTTGTAAGCAGAAAATGCATACATTACTCATTTAATTTTTAATTCATCATTTTTATGGCTTGGGAATGTAACTATCTAGAGTTACTATGCCTTGTTGAGCCATTAAACTGTATAAATGTCTTTCAATTATTCTATAGATATTAGTAAATTAAAATATAGTAAGCGGGGCATGATCATTCCTAGCACATAGGAAGCAGAGACAGGAGGGTCAGGATTTCAAGGTCATTCTCAGCTAACATCAATTAAAAGCTATCCTGGGCTACATTAGGCTCTGTCTCAAACACACACATACATATTGAAAAATTACAAGAAAATATCTATTATCTCTACCGTGATCACAGCAAAACTAAAATGGGTGAAGAATTTTGCCTGTAGCAGCACAGGAAGAGAATGGGAAGGAAAGGGAAATGAGAAAGAGCAGTGACAGATCATGGTGTGGTCTTCAGTGCAAGGGAAGTCTTTGTTCAAATGCTGACTTAGCACTTGTCAGCAGGTCAATAGTGCTGCGCACTGAAAACTCTCCTGGGTCATTTGTGAAAAAGTTTTTCAGATTTCCAGAACTATGTTGCAGGGACATAAAATTCCATATCTCAAATCTGGAAAACTTACATTGTTCATTCTAAGACAAAAACGCCAAGTTATCTCTCTTTCATATAGCTGGCGTCCCAAGGTCAAGGCCCAGTGTCCTATTTAAATTCTAGCGAGTTCTCTTCAGCCTACTACTATTTTAAAGATGAAATTATGAGCCCATCTTACTTCCTGTGCTAAACAATCATTGTCATAGTTGTGTGGTATTCCTGGAGCTCCCCTGAGCTTCCCTCATAGCTGAGGTTTGAATAAGTGCAAGCAGCCCAGTTGCACCTGCTTAGCTGAGATCTGTCTCACCCTCCAGAGCAGCCAGGACCATTCTCTCAGGACCAACATCTACCCCTTTCTTTTCCAATTTTGCTTTTTTACCAATGCATTTTAAGACATTCAATAAAACGTTTAAATAAATTGATTAACGACCACATTGTTTTCAAACTTCTTGTTAAACTATTATTCAAAAAACTATTATTTAAAATCTCTGTTAACAAAATCTGGTGAATATCTAAGTATGATACATGCTATTAATTTTTTGTCATTTTAATAACTCTATAAAGTAGAGAATGTGATCTTTGTTTTGCAGAGAACTAAGTCAAAATTGTGAAACATGCGTGAAATGACGAACTTAATAAACTAAGAGTAGGTCTTCAGACTGAATTGTGTCTTTGTCTGTGCTTCTCTCTTTTCTTTTGCCTTTCTACCTACTTACAGTGCTGGGCAACACTTGCAGATAATAAAACTGAGTTTCATCTCAAATGTCTTTTAGTTAGGCATGTCCTAAGCTAGCTGGATGACATCTGAAAATCACACCAATGGCACTCTACTTCTTAGCAGGAAAGGCGTCTCTGCCTGTAACTCTGTATGCATCTGCCAAGAAGTTTCACGCCTCCAAAATATAATCAAATGATGCATCTGCTAACTACATACAAGCATGCACTCCTATTTTGTTTTGTGTTGATTCATCTCTGCTGGAAATTTGATTTCCTCAGCGTCCCAATGGTGTGAATAAATAACCATGTCCTTCAAGCCTGAAAATTTGCTCCATAGAGAAGTCCTACCCCTAAGAAAAATCAACTGTACCTCCAAGTAGCCATCAATTGCCAATAGCTGCCATAGCCTTGCACATAGCAAATTATCCATTCTCTTCCCGAAGCTTCAGGAATCTCATCTTAAATTTACTATTCATACCCAGATTTTTCTCCATTATCTGCATGTGGGCAATCTCCCTGTATAGCCTTGATGATTCCATAGATTCTTCAAACACCAAATTCTGTGACAGGCTCAAGAAAATAGATCACTGAAAATCAAGGAAAGAAGCAAGGATTAATAGTTGTAGAGGGCTCCATAATGCTCCAGAATAGAGTTTATTTATTTATTAATCTCTTTCTGATTATTTGTTTTCACAAGTGGAAGGCTCTTACATGGTTTCTGGGTACTTCTAGCATCTTCAGCACCTATTTATGTCTCGGTGTCATAATGTTACTCAACAAGAAGCAAATAAAAATTGTTCTTGTTGATTTTACCTCAACCGCCTAAGTTTTTCTAGTAATTTAGGCTCTGGTGGAGATTGTGCCTTAGTGACTGATTTGAGAGCTGCCCACACTTTGATTTTTTTTTTTAATCAATGCTCACTTGAAATTGCTCCTGACCAATTCATTCAGTTTATAGACTTCAGCACTAAACATGTTATTTTGTTCACATTTATAGCACAGAGGTTTCCAGTTGGCTTTTATATTCAGCCATTTCATTAGCAGCTATTTTTCTTGAATATTATTATTGACTTTTAAGTAAGCAATTCTGCCTTCCAGCATAGCTTATGGATCAGCTAGATATATCAACTCAGAAGTAGTTCACTTTAATTTCCCACTGAGGTTTGGGAAACTCTACCATTAGCCAACTAATTTCATCTCATGAGTAGCTTTTTTGAAATAACAATTTGACAAGAAAACCATTTTAAAATAGAGCAGTAAAAAGAAATAATGGAATTGCTCTAGAAGGAAATTTTAGTGTTAAAGAGTCAAGGATTGGAAATGTAGAGCTGCCAAATAACTTGAGACAAGAAATAATTTAATCAAGTTCAACTTGCTGTTTTGATTCCATCACAGTATAAGTTATAAGCACCCAATTTGAGGAATTTGCTTAGTTCTTTGCCCAAATGTTATTTGTTAAACTAATTAATGAATGACAAAAACAAATGTCATGTATTCATATGTAAATATACATATAAATATATGTTATATTTTATTCCGATTATAGAAATAAGCCTGTTGTACTAGAAGTTTTGGTTAGAAACTCACTGTCTTACCTGTGTGTTATTTTTGAACTGGTTTCAAGATGTGATGCACCTCTGTCCACTGTGAAAAGCAAGTGATTCTATTGAATTCCACTGAAGACTCTCAGTGGGAAAAGCAGTCGTAAGTGCAGCAATTGCCAGTTCAGTGACTGCCTTTAACAAGGTCTAGCGCATTTGAGCACTAAATGGAAAATTGCCAATAAAATTAATATTACTGGAGCCCCTCAGCAATTGTCCCAAATGATTTTCACTGCCCTGTTGTTGATTTTGCATCCCACTCTATCCTCACTGGGCTTTTAACTTTCTTGATCTGTTTACTACTATCTGGAAATGGATTCACCTAGATTGTTCAGTGTTCACTAATGCATGAAATACATGTTAAACTGAAGAGAGTGAGTTTGCAGTTAGGGAGGCACTGTTAGCTAACAAGGAAAAGAGTTTGTATCAGAATGTTTTTACGTAAGCTTTAAAATTCAAGTTTGTGGATTTCCATGATAGAGCAGTATTTGAATGGGTTTACGCAGCCCACAATAGCCTCACAGCAACAAGAAAGCGGTATCACTAGGAAACATTATAATTTTGTATTATCAATGCTTGGTGTTCCCTTAGCCTCTGTTATTTAAGACAAGTTACTCTGTTTTGTGTTTTTCCA
Organism: Alexandromys fortis; assembly: GCF_014885135.2. Lineage (NCBI taxonomy): Eukaryota > Metazoa > Chordata > Mammalia > Rodentia > Cricetidae > Alexandromys > Alexandromys fortis. Next base: position 102,902 of record NW_026068158.1, on the reverse strand, counting down.
TGACCTCAACAGCAAAACCAATGTCATAGTCTCTCCTGAGTTTGTAGGTATATGAGTAGAACATATTTTACAGTAAGCTATCTAAATAAATGACAGAAAGAAATGTCAACAAATGATCAGTGATAAGCATGTAATATATATTTAATATACAATTTGAATTTAATTGAATTTATTTTAATTTCTTAAAATATTGCATTTTTCTAAGTTCTTTAATACTTAATAAATTCTATAGATTTCAATTCCAACCAGACCATTTATGTATACTTATTTCTTCTAGGAAAAAATTATTTGACAGGCTCAAGATTGTATAGAACCAATTTGCATATTTGTCATTTGATCTCTCCTTTTTTGAGCAATGCTATTTAGAAATAAATCATTTCTTGTTTAATCACAGGAAACAGTTTTGGCTCCTGATTCAAATACAAACAATAAAAAGAGTCTTTTGAGTGTTTTATTCCAGTTTCCCATTATTAATGAGTATGCTGTACTAAAAATGACTATGGTGCAAAAGCAAAGCAGTTTTGCATGTATAGCCGTTTCTCACCACTCATCATGACCTCAGTAACTTGGCTAAAGCGAAGGGTCGTGCTGCCTTTTTGCTTTCTATTTTCATGCATGAATTTTTGTTTCAGTGCATCTCTTAAAGACCACGGCATTATTCTCAATCAGAAAGTAAACTACCTTTCTTTGACATTCATACTTATTGCTACATCTGATAGTCATAAAATATGATATCTAAGTCCCATCTTCTATTATTTTATATGTATACAGAAGAAGTGAATGGAGAGAAGCACAGACCCAGTTTAAAAACTGTGTGCCTTCTGTAACACTGATGACTGATATCATTTGTAGAAGTTACACAGCTTGGAAGCACATAGAAGGGTCAGCCCAGAAAGGAGCGATCTGACATCTTTTCATAATCCTATCACCAGCACAGTCTAGTGCTCTCAGGACAGACCTTCTGCGCATCCCTATAGCACGCAAAGGCAGTATATGCCCTTTACTTCAAATTGAAAGAAAACTAAAGTCATTAACCAATGAACAAATGATCGTCACTCAGTACATCCTTATCTAAAATGGAAAAATATTGCTTTTCATCCAAACCATCAAAATTCTAACTAATGAATTCTAAGATATTCCTCTAATCCATCTTTTAAAGTTGCCCCGGGGTTAGATGGCCCAGTCATTTCAGATGTTCAGCACTGATGTTGACTTTTCTATTTTCTTTGCCATATAGTCAGTTTTGAAAACAATGTTTGTATCTTGTTTACTTTTGTATCTCTTAAAATCACTAAAATTGTGCATTTTTATACTTGTAGGATGAAGTATGAGCTTTCATAATTCTTTGTATGTTCTTCAAAGAAAATGAAATGTTTTTGTTATGAAGACCTACTAACTTGTGAAGTCATGACAAACTTTGAGTATGTTATTTAATGATAAAATTTTTGTATTAAATAAGTTAATGCAGTAATTGTGGTCACATAGGAATAAACATCAGGAGACTTTCAGGGTAGCTCAAATGCTTCTTATATTTCTCTTAGAAAACAAGAGCATTTTTTTGAAAACTTATTTTTATCTTCAAAGAAATAAAAATGTTCCTCATATTAAGTATAGAAAACTAATTATATAATATTTTATTTCTTATGTGTACATGAATTTGTATTGTACACACTTGTACAGTTGTATGAAGATATGTGTGTGTGTGTGTGTGTGTGTGTGTGTGTGTGTGTGT